>NC_043755.1:23653098-23940598 GCF_902148845.1 Salarias fasciatus
GGGTCGCCGGGCACCCTGCCGTCGGCTGCCACCCAATCCACATTGCACCCAGCCCCTACGATTCCCTCGGCGGGTGGTGGGTCCACCGGAGGGTCGGCCCACGTCGCCCCTTCGGGCTGAGCCCGGCCTCACCTATGGTCATGAGCTTTGGGTCATGACCGAAAGGACAAGATCCCGGATACAAGCGGCCGAAATGAGCTTCCTCCGTAGGGTGGCTGGGCGCTCCCTTAGAGATAGGGTGAGGAGCTCAGTCACCAGGGAGGAGCTCGGAGTAGAGCCGCTTCTCCTCCACATCGAGAGGGGCCAGCTGAGGTGGCTCGGGCATCTGTTCAGGATGCCTCCTGGACGCCTCCCTGGGGAGGTTTTCCGGGCATGTCCCACCGGGAGGAGACCCCGGGGAAGACCCAGGACACGCTGGAGAGACTATGTCTCTCGGCTGGCCTGGGAACGCCTTGGGATCCTCCCGGAAGAGCTGGAGGAAGTGTCTGGGGACAGGGAAGTCTGGGCATCCCTGCTGAGACTGCTGCCCCCGCGACCCGGCCCCGGATAAGCGGCTGAAGATGGATGGATGGATGGATGGATGTGTGCTGGAGCGGTGAGTGAAGTGCTTTTTCATTTGTTTTTTTTTCTTTCTTCTATTCTTTTTTAAAAAATATTTATTTATTTACAAATTATTTATAAATCTCGACACTTCTCATATCACCACAGACACATTTTACAACCAGGAGGAAACGGGGCCTCAGCTTTGCGTCGTGTTCCTAAACACACCAGATATTCATATTCATCAATAGAAACGTGCTTCTTCTTGAGTGTTATTTTGTGTGTCTGACATCCTAAGAGCCTGTTAACGTAATGTTTAATTTTTTGTGCTTTTGTTTCAGGAAAAGCTTCACCTTTTGAAAATGATGTCTGTTTACACGGAAACAGCTGAAACAGAGAAATCGATGCAGTTAGCATGCCGGGCCACAAGGCGGCACTGCTGTTTGTTTTAGTCATGAAGCCACACACACACACGCTGCAGAGAACAAAACACTCCAGACATGAACAATGGAGAACACGGACAGAACACTGATAAAACACAACGTAGGTTCAGCACTTGTCACCTGAAGCGTGCGACGGCGTTTCCTGCTGGTAGAGTCTCACCGTCACGTCTCTATCTTCACAGAATCACGGATCTGATGGCGTCTGATAACCGTCTTCATCAATGCCTGTGTTTCGCTCCACATTTCTTAAAAATGATAAACAAGAATAGAAAGACGCAGAGAGGAAGCACTTCATTTAATCCACCAGTGGAAAGTGATCAGGGGTTTACAGCTGGGTCAGCGCTGAGTAAAACCTGCAGTGAACGTGACAGATAGAAGAGAGGAAACGATCCCACTTCACCCCGTACACTCCTCCGCTCATCTGCTGCGATCCCCGGCCGAGCCTCTGCCGAGGAACGGCCCTCCCAACAGGAAAGAGAACATTTATTTCCCCGGCCGACTGGTGCTGGGCAGTATTTGTTTTGGGTGGGTGATCTCCTCCTAATGAAACCCAGCGGGCTGGAAATCCGCGGCGAGGCAGAGCTGGTGTCGGCACTGATCAGTCTGGCTGCGTTTCTTGAAAAATACCAAAGAAGGAAATGAGCGATATTCAATCCTCTTTTTTTCCCTCTCTTAGTGTAAAGAGCTGAACCTGCTGCCTTGTCCTGGTTTATCTCTCCTTATATGCTCTGCCTGAACGGAGGAGTGGGGATGCACGTCGCGATCAGCTGACCAAGTCCTTATTTATCCAACTTCATGTCCAGTAAAGTGGAAATACTGAGACATCGTCCCTGCAGTTTTTTTAAAATCGAAGTTTTGAGTGTTTGAACTGAAGTGCTTGTCTCAAGTGTTTGTAGAAAGTCCCATTTTCAGAGGCTCAGAGATGCGTCGCTGTGTAAACAGACCCCAAAATGCACCTGTTCTCACTTGAAAACGCCGTCGCCTTGTATTCCTGTGTTTGTGTCATTTTCTGAATTTTACTCGACAGAATCTTCACTTCTTCAAAACTTCTGATTTTCTCCCTCCAGCTGTGAGCCGTCCTGGATGACTCACGCTGTGGTTTGTTTGTGTCACTCTGTTCTGCGGAGAATAAACTCTGCTTTTGGTGAAGTTCGAATGGACTCGGGACAAATGGGGAACGTGTGTGTGTGTGTGTGTGTGTGTGTGTGTGTGTGTGTGTGTGTGTGTGTGTGTGTGTGTGTGTGTGTTTGGTGGGAGATGGAAAAACAGACGATTAGCAGGATGAAGTGTTCAGGATGACGATAGCCGGGCCTTACAGCAACACTCCGGTTTATCCTGCACACACTCTGCGGTTTCAGGACTGCAGTCTAGACTGTGTGAACACACACACCCGGCTGATCACCGCGGCAGAGGAGACGTCTCAGCCCGGTCGGAGCTGAAGCCTCCGGCTGCCAAAGCCAGACCATCAGTGGACTGCTGAATGAGTTCCCGGTAAAAGATGTAAACGTCCACCGCGGCTCGTTTTCCCAAAGCAGTTAAACTGTTATACAGGGCTCGAAAGGCTGACGTCTCACCGCAGTGCATCATGGGATTGGTGGAACACTGTGACGTTGTTCATATCGGCTGGCTGCACCGCACTGTCCCACTTTGCACTTTTTTTTCTCTTCTAACTTAAAAACCTGGTTCCAGTGTTCTGCGTTGTTGAACGCAGCAGCCGTTCACACAACGAGACAAGAACTCTGAGCTCACTAAAGCTCTCGGAACAGTCTGGATAGCTGCAGTCCCACGCTCCACATCCATTGATAGTTGAGTCGACACTGATCAATTTTCTCAGGCAATAATAAATTCTGACCGCTTCAGTCTCTTCTGTTTATTAGAAAACTGTGCAGTGGAATGATATTGTCCTCTTTTAGTGACGGCGATAATACATTTCCCACGACATCCAGGAACCACTGATAATATGACTTCTGTGCAAAATATCTGCAGATGAAACTGCAGACGAGGTAATAAAGTGAGCCTTTAAAGATTCTGCATTCCTTAATTCCTCTCCAGTGTAATAACTAACAGTGCTAACCAGATCCAGGATGAGCTCAGCTACGGAGAGTGGAGGGAAGTCATTTAACTCCGTGGTCCAGTAAAGATGTTCATATGGATCTGATCCACCGATCTCACAGATTATTGATCTTCTAATAGACCACTGCAGCAGATAGAGCTTTTGAAGCGTTGATAAATGAGAAATGAGACTTTCTGCTGTTCAGCTTGGGGTTGAGGGGCAGAAGGGGAGGACAGAGAGACGGGGTTCCAACCCTGGTCCTGGAAGGGGGAAATGTTCCCTCACATGAACTAACCTCACAGGATGGACAAAGGCAACGTTTTAGGATCTGAGCTGAACTCAGCATCTTTTTGGAATATTTCTCCACACGTGACAGCTTTCCTCCCTCTCTCACCGGATGATTTCCAGAATATCCCGTCAGTCCGTGATGATCGGTTTTCGGCTGTTTCGGTGTAAACGTGAACCTTAAACGACGAGTCTTCTCTTAAAACGTCGCCGTGGAAGCGGGGCCTCAGATCATTCTAACAGATAATCCGTCAGAAGTGGGATTACGTGGTCCGTCCGCGAGGCTCCTCCAGCTCGGCTGGCAGCGAGCCGTCGCTCTGGCCGAAGGCTTAGAGGAGATCAAACACTCGCTTTAACCCGAAAAGACACACAGAGCTCAATTAGCCCTGTGTACATAACCATCAGCTGACTGCCAGCCCAGCTCAGTCTGAGCAGAGAGAGAGGAACCGCTCTCCTCTGCTCTCCACTCGCCAAGCCGAGCAGATGAGACTGACTGTTGTCTGGAAGCGTTGTCCACTCTTACGTAAAAGCTGGGAGGCAGATCAGTGGGAGAGGTTAGCAGGACGTTGTATACATCAGACTGTCAGCTCAGATTTACCTTCGGCTCTGTTCAGAGTGGACTGCAGGTCAGATCACAGGCTTTACTGAAGCATGAACCATGTATCTCTCTGAATCCAGGAGGCGGGATGCTTTCGCAAGGTTTGCCTTTGCACAGATACTTGCACAGATTCTTCTGATTGCACAATAATGCTGAAGTTGATGAATCTCATGAAAGCTCCCACTCCCCCTGCAGTGTGTCCCGTTACCTCCACCTTCCTGTGTCTGTTCTGTCACTATTCAGATCACGTGAAAGACAAAAAGTCCAAGTTTGAGTTTAAAGAATCTAAACGTGACACCTCCAGACAGGCTGAGCACAGAGAAGGTCTTATAGCCTCACTGTGGACGGAAGGATCTTTTAGTGAATGCATCTCTTGTAACAGGACGAACGCTGGCTCCTACAGTATGAATTCAATAAAAAGAGAAAATCTGGTTGAGACCAGTCACACAACAGTAAAGTGTCTATCTGGGCACCATTTTTATATTTTATCTGTTGTTTGAGATGATTTACATGTCTGAAGCAAAATGAAGACAAACTGACTTTGGATTTATTCTCAGCAGCAGATTTTTCACGCCACTCTGGAGGCTGCCGTTCTTGTCCATCTACTGAGCACGTGCAGAAGAACTGTTCACTACGTGCAGTGGAAGTGTTTCAGAAAAGCTTTGAAAAAGTGACTCTGAGAAACACTGTAGTGCTGACAGTCCCCCAAAAGGCAACGAAAGTTTTCCATCTCCACCTGGAAATGTGTTTCAGAGGACATTTTGGGTGAGAAATAATCTGTGCGTTTGTTGATTCTGTCCTCGTTTTGGTTCCAGTACAGCTAGCGTAGACACTTCCACACAGACAGTGAATGTGATGAGATAAAGTGACGGATCCTCTGGACACGTTTCACCAGCGAGGCTCCATCTTCCTGCTTCCTGCGTTTTAAATACAAATCATGTGATTTTGATGCAACAGCACATCTATTTTGGAATAATCAGCATCTGGGACATCGGAACATGTTCAGCATCGTTCATCCTCAGAGCGCACTTCATGTTAGCATTTGACCTTTGACATGGACGAAACTTCACTGCAGTGCGATGTTATTTTATCTGATGATCGTCGCTCTTTGCCGAGTTTCTTCTGGAACAGACACCTGGTACTTTCTGCTTCCGCCCTCTTTGACAAAACGTGTTATTTACAGACTCACTGATGTCTTCCACTTTTCTGAATTTTGCAAAATAGGATCAGTGTTCTGTCACAATTAGAGTCACTATTTCACTTGAAAACGAAAACACTTTGTTAAAAAAAAAGCCAAGCTTGACGGGTGGGACTGTCGAAGTTACCAATGGACCAAGAGACTGATCACATTCATGTCGAGACTGGACAGATTCTAGGATGTGGTGGTGGCATTGTGGGTATTTTTCCAGCGGGTCTGTCCGGGTGGAGCTGAAGGTGTTACGTCATGGTTGAAAACTGGACAATGCTCCAGCCACACTGAGGTGAACACACTCCAGATGCTGCTGAGGCCCGGCTCAGGAAAACTGAATCTGACTTGTTTAGTGTGACCCAACATGTGGTGCCGTTAATACGCAGGACGTCAGCGTGGGACAGATTACTACTCCTGATGAAACTCCGAACAACAGCGGGAGGCGTTTCTCAATGTAGACTTAAAGAGCTGAAGACGGGAAGAAACTGTGCACTGGATCTGTGGATGCTGGATATTCCCCTGGTCCTGGTCCTGGTCCTGGTCCTGGTCCTGATCCTGGTGAATGGTCTCTGGTTCCAGTCCAGATTCTCCTGATCTTGGTATTTTTACAGTTGACCATCGAATTGATCATTCATGTGAATGTTAGCTCGCGTGTGAGCAGTCTGGAAGGACGGTCCTTCCTGGATTACCACCGTGCATCACCTGATCACCGTGTGCGGCCTGGTCAGTGCAGACCTGGTCCCAGATTTCAGCCTTGTGGTGCTCCTGGAGAAGGACTTCGGGAGGCTCTAGTGATCTATGAAAGCAACGCCGTGGCGGTTTGCTGTTTTCTCTTGAAACTTGGTCGCCATGCCGACCGAGTGAAGCCAGACCACCCAGACGAACCTTCTCCATCAGGTCCTTCAGATTCCACTGTTTGCGTGTTGCCTGCCGTCCTCTCCTCCCACACACACACACACACACACACACACACACACACACACACACGCACACACACACACACTCCCCACGGCGCTCGTCGCCCTGAGCAGCAGCAGCAGACGCCTCCCGGGCTGAGCTCACACTCTGACATCGAGAGCGTCTCCCGCCATCCTGTTCGGGCGGAGGAAGGCTCGCCGGTCCTCGTTCAGCTGTGATGTTTGTGTTCAAACCGAGACCAAATGTTCCTCCCCCGCGTCCGTCCAGTCCTGATTAATGCAGACAGAGAGAGTGCGGAACCGGAGTGTTGATCCAGTTTCTTACTTAGTCACAGTCTGCACCTGCCGCCTGCTCTGCCACCGTGGGCGGATCAGTTCAGACCGGTTAATAACTGCCAACCGCAAAGGAGCAAACGCTCGCGCACAACAACACACACACACACACACACACACACACACACACCCACGCGGCTCTCTGCCCTTCCTGTCGCGCTCCTTAAGTCAACACACAGCTGCTGTATAAACGGCGAGGAGATGCCGTGGATTTCCTCACCGCTCCATCAGAGGGCCTGCAGCTCAGCCTGGGTTCTGGAAGGCCAGAACATCAGCGCCTCTGACCGCCGTCCAAATGTTGCTACAAGAATTTCTCTCGGCCAGACGGAACCTTTGAGTGTTGCAAAGAGAACATGACCCAGTTCAGATGTGGCTCCGGTGTGGAGCCCAGATCTCATGAGACGTGTAAACCTGATGATCCAGCGTCTCACGCTAAACCAGCAGGACATCAGTACGGCGGAGGAAGATGCTCTTTGATCTGAAAGTGCTTTAAAGATTATATAAATGTTACATAAAGACTATAAAAATGTTCCATGTGCGCGCAGTGCTCAGTGCTGCCCCCGGTGGTGAAGTCCTGAACCCCGTTCGTCTGAAGCAGATGTGTGTTTGTGATGATCTGGGGTTCGGGCCCATCTGGTTTCTCCTGCTGCTGTCCGTCTGCCTTTGAAGCGTTTGTTGTCCATCGAGCCGTTGAGTCTACCGGTGACACGACTTCCTGTCGGCTCGCTGTCGTCTTTACAGTTGACTAAACACTGAGGAGCAGCGACAAACAGAGCTCCTCCGTCCAGCGACGCCACCTCCCAGGGTTCTCTCGTCCTGATCAGTGGAACCTCAGCTCTGACTCACCCCTCCTCACTGTGTGTTTCTCTCTTTCTACACTTTTTCTCCTCCCTTCTTCCTGGTTGACTCAGTTTGAGTCTAGCTTCTCTGTGGAGTCATTTTCTATTTATATTCACTGTTGTGATGCTTTTACTGTCTTTGTTGTATTTTTGCATCTTTTTTATGCATTATTTTACCTTTTCTTAATGAATCTTTGTCATTTTTCATGTTTTTCTGTCTGATTTGTGTTTTTTTTTTTAGTGTCTGTTTGCTAAATTTACTCATTTTTGTCATTGTTTTGTTTCTACTTTGTACTTGTCTTAATTTGTCTTTGTGACTGGTTTGTGTATCTTGACTCATTCAGCAATCTGACTCATTTGTGATCATGATTTGACATGTTCTTGTGATTGTTTTGTGCTGCATTGCATGATTCAGTCAGTTTTTGAAGCCTTTGTTGTCATTTTGCATGTTTTTGTTGTTCATCATGTGTCTTCAAAGTCAGTTTGTGTGTTTCTGTGGTTGTTTCTGAGCCTTAGTCACAAGTTTTTTTTGTCTCTTCTGATCATTATTGCCCACATTTCTGCTGTTCTTGATGTTTTCAATATCATCATAGAAAAATCACACTTTTTTTTTCTTGTTGTTTAATATTTCATTGCATTATTGAACCTGTCTCTGTGTTTCTGTTTCTGTTTTCAGTGACTCTATAGGAATTTTGCAGCTTTTCTGTGGCTGGTTTGTGTGTGTTTTAACTCATTTTCCACATTTTCGCGGTTGTTCTTGATATTTTAGTTTAGTTTTAATGAATTTGGAAAATGTGTGGTTGATCTGTGTTTTTATTGTCATCGTGCATGTTTTTTCTGTTCTTTTGTGTCTTTAATGCGTTTCCTCTGTCGCTGCAGTTGCTCGTTGTGCGTTCAGTCTGCTTTAGATAACTCGTTCAGCCCCTGCATGTGGAAACCCCCCCCCGCTCTGTCCGCTCTCGCCATTTGGCCTTTTCCCTCCGTTTTCCCCTCTCCGTCCCTGCCCTCCTCTCATCTCTGTTTACGCCTGTTGTCAGGTCGGTCGCCACGGCGACCGATCTGGGCCCGCAGACCCACGTCTCGGCTCCAGAACAGATCTGGGGAGAAGGAGTGGAAACGGAGAGGAAAAGCGAGAGCCGATCCAAAACACTCTCCAGACATGGCAGCGAGGAACACATCTGGTCCGGGTCTCGGCGTTCCATCGTCTTTTCAGACACACGTGATGAAGCGAGGGGTTCTCCCTGACGGAGGACAAACACGAGCCGGGGGACAGAGAGCTGGTTTGGGGATGGTCTTCTGCCAGTTCACCATGTCTGAGGCCTGAAATGAACCTGTGGAGCGGAGCAGCATCTGTCTGCCAGAGAGCAGAGCGAAGCCCGGAGCCCGGAGCCTCCGCCCCGGACCAGACCAGCTCTGAGGTCATTGTTGTTCCGATCCGGGCTCCACCGAGCCGTGGGGGAGGGGGGGGGGGGGGGCTCCGCTGTGGTGGGTCCACTGCACAAGATCACTGAACTTACAGGAGTCGCCTCGACTCTATGAGATGAAGCAACACAATCTGAGGTCCTGTTTACACCACAACAATGTCGTGGAAAACGTCCAGAACGGTTTTGCTGGTGTGTTTACACGATTATGGAGCTCAGAACCTCTGAAACAGACTCCCAGTCTTTATTCTCCTGCTTTTCTGTCATTTCTATCAAGTTCTTTTTAAAGAAAAACACAAAAACGATGCATTTTCACCTGAGAAGTGTAAGCTTGTTGAAGCTCGGAGTGTGAAACACACATGTTGAACACACTCTCCTCCCGTCCTGGTTTACTCGGCCTGACTCCCCTGTCTGCGTCACGTCTCTGTGAAGTCGTCTTGTTTCTATTTATACTCACTGCTGCGGTTGCTCTCACTCTTTATTGTCTCTTTGCACCTCTGCAGACATTCAGAGCGTCTTTGTGGCTTTATAACCAGCAGTATAGTTTCCTGACTGCTCAGTCTCTTCAGTTTCTGTTTCACATGACTCATCTGTATCTTTATCATTATTTTGATGAATATTTGGACGTTAGACTTAACAGGACAACATTAATTTTGCATCGACTTAACCAAACCAAGCTTGTATTTGAATCAACCTGAAAGTGCAGCGTTGCTCTGACTGTTGCTCTGACTGTTGTTGTGCTCGGCACTGTGTCGGACGTCACATTTGGTGCCGGAGCTGAGCAGCAGCAGAGCCGCCGGAGGAGCCACATGTCCGGGTCTCAGCCTGAGATGATCCACGGCCGGTCCTCCTGAAAAATGTGACCCCCTTTTGTTTCTGCTGGAATAATGTTCCACTGCAATAAATTCACTGTCTGTTTTCTGGCTTTCATTACAGCCGTGGGATTACATAACAACACGCACACGCACACACGCACACACACACACACACACACACACACACACACACACACACACACACACACACACACACACACACACACACACACACACACACACGCACGCACACACTATAATAAAAATACGACTGTTTCTTTGACTTAATTGAGTCAAGAAAAATCTTTTTCCTTTTTTTCCATTTGGGATCAGAGATGAAGCATCATTAGCATGAAGCACTCTTTTCTCTTGCAACTTTATCAAATATCTTCATTTTTGTTGGTTTTTGCTCTTTTGTGATCACATAATCCATCACATAAAAAAAAAAGCAAAACAATAGATGTGATGAGATGGAGATGTGATGGAGAGGAACAACATCAGATATAATCATGTGTTTTTTCAATTTAGATTCACTGGATTAAGTGTAAAACAACACTGGATTTAATGACTCACATCAGAAACGGTCTGAACGGGTTGAAGTGCCTCCGAGTAAATGAGCTGAATGTTCCTGATCCCAATCTGACCCATTAAAATCTGTTCTGTGGCTCCAGACATGAACAGACGTGTGTCTGCAGAGTCACTCCACAGGCGATAAGACAACAAGTCCACTCTTTTCTTAAATTACTACCAAAACATTGTCTTATTTGTTTGTCTTTTAGTTTTAGTAATCATTCAGTTAGTTTTCGTCTTCTTTCATATTTACACATATTTTAGTTGAGGTCTATCAAGTCTATACTCTTACCTTTAGTTTCCCCCTTAAAAATATTCAACTCTCTTTCTATCCCCTCATCCCAACCGGTATAGCAGAGAGCCGCCACCTCTGAGCCTGGTTCTGCAAGTTTCTCCTCTGAGCCTGGTTCTGCAGGTTCTCCTCCTCTGAGCCTGGTTCTGCAGGTTCTCCTCTGAGCCTGGTTCTGCAAGTTTCTCCTCTGAGCCTGGTTCTGCAGGTTCTCCTCTGAGCCTGGTTCTGCAAGTTTCTCCTCTGAGCCTGGTTCTGCTGGTTTCTCCTCTGAGCCTGGTTCTGCAGGTTTCTTCCTTTTAAAAAGGACTTTTTCCTTTCCACAGCTATGCTTGCTCATGTGGATCTGTTAGGGCTTCTCTGTAAAAGCAGTCTTGAAATGACCATGCTGTATTTTAGCGTTACATAAATGAAGCTGAACTGAACTGAATTAGACCAGGGTCACCCAGCATTAAAAAATCTTGACTACTATATATCAAAGTCAGACCGGCTTCAACGACCATCAGACTGAAACAAACAAAGCCAGACCATCAGTAGATCACTGAGGAAAATATGAACCAGCATTAGGTGAGGAAACTCTAGACGAAAACACCACCAACAGAAACCAGTATCTGACCAACAGAAACCAGGATCTATCCAACGGAAACCAGGATCTGACCAACGGAAACCAAAATCCGACCGACATAAACCAGGATCTGACCAACAGAAACCAGTATCTGACCAACAGAAACCAGGATCTATCCAACGGAAACCAGGATCTGACCAACGGAAACCAAAATCCGACCGACATAAACCAGGATCTGACCAACAGAAACCAGGACCTGATCAACAGAAACCAGGATCTGACCAACAGAAACCAGGACCTGACTGACACTCAGATCGATATAAACTAGTGTCCGACCCGTATAAATCAGCATGAGACCACCACAGTCCAGTATAAACCAGCATTAAACCATCAAAAACATTTGACTGGGTTTTTTTCTGCTTTCTATATTGATCACATTTTCCATGTCATCACTATTCCATCTCATTTTGCTGTCAACAGTTTTAAACCCACCCACCCAGACCAGCACAGCCGGCCTCCTCAGCCACTCTGGTTCAGTCTACAGACTGTTTGGAGGATGTTCCTTCACGTTTTCCCTCGGCTGCATTAGTCGCTCTGGGGCTGAGAAGGGTCTGATGCCACTGGTAGCTTCAGCATGTGGACAAGTCCCACTTCAGCCAACAAAGAGCGAAAATCTGCAACTCAGAGTTCAGACACATTCATCAATACATGCCAGGGCTGTCAAACATAAGGCTTGTGGACCAAAACCGGTCTCCATTAGGCTCCAATCTGGTCCCGGTAATCAACGAGCAAACTGTAGAAAAATTGCAAACAAACAATTGGCTCATTCAAAAGTAGAGGACACAGCACAGCACGAAAACCAAAGCTAAAAGCTAAAACAAAGAGATGCCGCTATGTAAGCTAAACTAGCATTAGCCTGCCTGTGGGACGTCTCCTCACTGCAAACTGAAATGCAGTGGTTCCAGGAGAGGTTTTCTGGATACTTCACTGCGTTTTGCAGCAGAAAACAAGATTCAAACTGGTTTTATGTTGACAATGCATCCATTTCCAGAAGTAATTCTTTGGTTTTCTTGGAAAAATGTAGTATTTGAAAGTATGACTTTAGTTTCAAAAAATAAAATAAAAACTAAAGTTTAAATTTGTAGGTTATTATAGCACTGCATATTTTACAGATCCCCCCCACTCAAGGTAAAAACTGCACTGTAAGTGTTTCCTGAACTCCTGATCTATTTAAATCCGACAAAACTGAGACATACCAGAATGATGAGAAATCTAATAGGTGAGGGTGAGGACCAACACGGTAAAGGCCTGCGAGGGGTTTTCCCCCTGTGCACCTATCGAATCTTTCCGTCCTGTGACTGAACATACAGAGCACTGATCTGATAATGCTTCAAACGTGCCTTGAAAACAGCGACCGTCTGTTTTCCCTGCCGGTGACTCACCGGCTCTGTGGGCTCGAGGTGGGAGTTTTCTAAAAGATCCTAATGAAAGCAGCGCTGACCAACTGCAAACTGCGAGACGCTTACGCATCCGCAGCAGTGTGCACACAGACGTGCACGGAGACGAGCACGGAGACGTGCACGGGGTAGAGATAAAAACTGTGACTAATGTCACGATTTGCCTTCGTACCTGGTAGCTTAGGGCAGACGGTGGTCAGTATCCTACGTCCCATGAGTTTAGCTTCACCACAAGTAACTCTAACTCCTCTGCAGTGCAGTCAGATACAAAGACCCGATGTTTCGGTTCCATTTCAGAAAAGTTTTGTGCTCACACGGCAAAGTTTTGGAAAACAACAAAACTTGCACAGGAATGGTAGAAAGGCTGAAGTTCAGGGACAGACGACCAAGATGGACAAAGCCAAGCCCTGACAGTCTGGAGGCGGCCATTGTTGTTCACTACAGCTGTGGTGCACAGGCACAGCAGTGTTTCCAAAAGTTGCGTTTCCCCCCATAAAGTTCCACCTTGGAAACTGCTTTCAAAAAGTTTCATTTTCAGTGGCTGTGCCGTCACGTGAACAAACACACAGAACTCAGCTGTTTTCCTGTAAACGTGGCCTTATTGAGAAAGTGTTTTCTTCTCATGCAGAGTGAATAAACGCCCGGGACACATCTGCTGCTCAGACTAACAAATGACAAACCAACAGAATCCACATGGGGGGAGGAGATAATGCCTGTTAAGACACAGTTTCATCATGTTTTTAAATATCTGGCAAATCTTTCAGTTTCTGTTATTGATGAGAATCAAAGTGCAGTAATTCCATCGAATCGGGCGGGACCGTCTTCCTGTGGTTGATTCCTCGGCTCGTGAACGCAGTGGGAAGAACGCTGCAGGTTTCTGGTTCGCTTCCAGGCCGCTGATAATGTCCAGTTGTGTAAAGCGAGAGGAATCCTGTCAGGGGAACAAAGCCCCCCTATGTGGCAGAGCAAGATCTCCACGGTCTGCCTCCATGAGCTCTGGAAACATTCTGAAACCTTGAAGAATGGAGCGATGCACACACACACACACACACACACACACACACACACACACACACACACACACACAGCGCTCCTCTTTAAAAGAGTCTTTTTCAACCAAATGTCAGCTAAATGAGCTGCAGAGGGGTCGCGTGGCCGGGCAGGCTGGGATGGGAGAGGTCAGAGGTCGGAGGAGTCCGATGAAGTGGCTGATTGTGCAGCGGACAGTGGAGTCCAACATCGGCGCTGAGCGAGTGGGCGGCGAGGAGGGAGGGGGGGTCAGAGCACAGATGAGAATCACACACACACACACACACACACACACACACACAAAACCTTCCATCCTCCATCACACACTTGAATGCTTGAATGGCATGGAGTGTGTTGTGGCTCCCTCTAGTGGTGCAACATGCAGACTGATCCTCAGACTGAGGCGGAACCTTCACAGTTTGTCCAAAGTTCCATCACAGTAATGACAGAGTGAAATTCTCCGGTTTGGGAATTCACACGTGGCAATACATCAGACATCAACAGGGATTAAACACAGAGAGACGACTCACAGACTGCACCGAATGCTCTCAGTTCCATCAAGCTCCAGTATTTACTATACGTTAAATTAATTGAGGGTTTTTCTTAACTCCTGCTGCAGCAGCATCATGATACACCAAGTTTACTATTGACCTGTATGCTACAATCATCATAATGATTACTTTTGATTTCCTGCTGCTTTTAGCCTCTTCAAAGAAGCTCTAAGATCTGACTCATTTCTGTTTATGTGTTTGCATGCAGATGAACCAACGCGAGAATACTTGGAAGTCAAAGAAGATGATGCACAGCAGTGACAGTGGAACATGAACAGAGTCTCTGATGGAACAGAAAATTATTCGAACAGTGTATTTCTCTGTGTTCCTACGTTCCTTCATGGCTCCTCAGATCAGAGAAGACAAACGCGCAGCAGGACCTTCATCACGTGAGGCCGAACGTCTCCCCGGTGAGACACTGCAGCCGGGGTGAGCTTCACCTGCAGCAGCTGGATGGAAGCTCATGACTTCTCACTGCTCTTTCACCATTTGGTGGCACTCACCTCCCCCAAAAATGGATCTTACATTAATCTAGAAGAAGCTGAACTGTTTCATGGAGGTTCAGAAAACTCCTCAGGCAGCCTCTGTGTGTCACGCCCTGTGCCCCTCCGGCCATGTGGGGGCGCTCTGGGCCGGTTTTGGTTTTGTTTTCTCATTTTTGCATGCCCTGTCTCTCCTGACTGTCTGTTCCTCATGTTCTCCTGCCTGGTCTCCTGCCTCGTTAGTGCCCTAATAGGCCTCACCTGTGTCTTCCCTATTTAAGCCTGCATCCCTCACTTGTCCTTGTCAGGATTTTGTTGTCCCTGCATTAGGTATTTTTAGGAAGCTGAGGACTATGGACCACCTTGCGGTTTATACAAGTGAATTGATGGCATTGTTAATGGCGTTACACTGGGTAGAAGGGAACCAAATAGTGCAAGCTTTAATCTGTTCAGATTCACTAGCAGCCTTAACCTCAGTTCAAAACTTCTCGTCACAGAGCCGACCAGACCTTTTATATGAAATACATCAGATATTGTATAGATTAAAAAATGCCCAAACAACCATTCATTTCTCATGGGTTTCTGCCCATAAGGAGGTAGCGGGGAATGAAATGGCGGATCAATTAGCAAAACAAGCTTTGAAGCAAGAAAGACTGTGGGAGGTAACCCTCAGTAAATTGGAGGCAAAAACATTGATTAAAAGCCAAATTAATGCGGAATGGCAGCGGCTCTGGGATGAGGAGGGAAAAGGAAGACACCTGTATAAGATCCAAAAGAAAGTAGGGCGTCATAAAGCACTGGAAATGAAGAGAACAGGTTGTTGTAGGTCGACTGAGAATTGGGCACACAGGGCTTAACCAGACTCTAGCAATAATAGGAAAACACCCAACAGGAAGATGCGAGTGAAGCTACTGAGAATGTGGAGCACATCTTGATGCATTGCAGAAAGTATGAAGCGAAACGACGTGCTTTTAAAAGGAAATTTGAGGAGTCAGAGAGTCTTTGCAGGAAGGCTGTAAACATTTGATCAAATTCCTAAGGGATAGTGGAATAATGAGGAGAATCTGAGTTTTAGGCAGAGAAATATACTCTGGCCCAAACTCCCGCACAGTAGGTGGCGGACATGCGCCTAAAAGTTGGCTGACACCCACCATAAAACAAGAAGAAGAAGAAGAAGATTGTCCTTGTCGGTGCGTTGTGGGTTGTCCTGTGCTCTGTGTCCCTGCCTGCACCTCAGCTCAGCTCAGCTTGCTCTGTGTTCCTGTACCTGCAATAAACAAGCTCTCTGCCTGGCTGCCTGCACCGTGACACTGTGAGGTTGTATTATAAGACTTGTGTCACTTTGCAAGATTATTTAAAAAAAAAAAAAAAAAACCTCTCTCTAACCTTCTAAATGCTTTTGTTCTGATTCCTGTTCTCGCCTCCTTTTAAGTTTTACCAGATATTTCTGTGATGTCAGGTCATGTTCTGTCCCAAACATTCAATAAAATCATAGAACACTTTAAGAGACTTCCAGGATGTTAATCATTTTCTTAGATACTTTGATTTACAACAAAGCGACCAAAATGTCGAGGGTGATGTCAAATGGTTTATCTGTATGTTACAGTTCAGCTGGCTGATGTCCCTGTGTGGGCTGTGCAGTGCAGCTTTAATTCACACTCAGCCACACACACCAGTGATTACTGACAACCCGTTCAGTTTTTTTTGTAAGTAAACAGCGTTGAGACCTGCGTCCTGGCCTCCTTTCCAGTCTTTGTTGCGGTATACGAGCCAGGCTGTAACGAATCCGATTGTTGAGAGAAGTTGTAAAATAACATAAGCTTCACTGTTAGGGAAGGCTGGGCACTGCACTGGTCTCTCAGGCCTGTTTCATAATTTAAGAACAACAAAAAAATCCATCCATCCATCCATCCATTTTCTACCGCTTATCCGGGGCCGGGTCGCGGGGGCAGCAGTCTCAGCAGGGATGCCCAGACTTCCCTGTCCCCAGACACTTCCTCCAGCTCCTCTGGGAGGATCCCAAGGCGTTCCCAGGCCAGCCGAGAGACATAGTCTCTCCAGCGTGTCCTGGGTCTTCCCCGGGGTCTCCTCCCAGTGGGACATGCCCGGAACACCTCCCTAGGGAGGCGTCCAGGAGGCATCCTAAACAGATGTCCGAGCCACCTCAGCTGGTTCCTCTCGATGTGGAGGAGTAGCGGCTCTACTCCGAGCTCCTCCCTGGTGACTGAGCTCCTCACCCTATCTCTAAGGGAGCGCCCAGCCACCCTACGGAGGAAGCTCATTTCGGCCGCTTGTATCCGGGATCTTGTCCTTTCGGTCATGACCCAAAGCTCATGACCATAGGTGAGGGTGGGAACGTAGATTGACCGGTAAATCGAGAGCTTCGCCTTTCGGCTCAGCTCCTTCTTCACCACAACGGACCGATACAACGACTGCATCACTGCAGCCGCTGCACCGATCCGCCTGTCAATCTCACGCTCCATCCGTCCCCCACTCGTGAACAAGACCCCAAGATACTTGAACTCCTCCACTTGGGCTAGGGTCTCTCCACCAACCTGGAGGGGGCAAGCCACCTTCCTCCGGTCGAGGACCATGGCCTCGGATTTGGAGGTGCTGATCCTCATCCCTGCCGCTTCACACTCGGCTGCGAACCGCCCCAGTGCATGCTGTAGGTCCGGGTTCGATGAAGCCAACAGGACAACATCGTCTGCAAAAAGCAGAGATGAAATCCTGTGGTTCCCGAACCGGACCCCCTCCGGCCCCTGGCTGCACCTAGAAATTCTGTCCATGAAGATTATGAACAGAACCGGTGACAAAGGGCAGCCCTGCCGGAGTCCAACATGCACCGGGAACAGGTCCGACTTACTGCCGGCAATGCGGACCAGACTCCTACTCCGGTCATACAAAGACCGGACGGCCCTTAACAAGGGGCCCCGGACTCCGTATTCCCGGAGCACCCCCCACAAGACACCACGAGGGACACGGTCGAATGCCTTCTCCAAATCCACAAAACACATGTGGACTGGTTGGGCAAACTCCCATGAACCCTCGAGCACCCTATGGAGGGTATAGAGCTGGTCCACTGTTCCACCACCAGGACGAAAACCGCATTGTTCCTCCTGGATCCGAGGTTCGACTATCGGTTGGATCCTCCTCTCCAGTACCCTGGAATAGACTTTCCCGGGGAGGCTGAGGAGTGTAATCCCCCTATAGTTGGAGCACACCCTCCGGTCCCCCTTTTTAAACAGGGGGACCACCACCCCGGTCTGCCAATCCAGAGGCACCGTCCTCGACCGCCACGCGATGTTGCAGAGACGTGTCAACCAAGACAGTCCCTGCACATCCAGAGACTTAAGGTACTCAGGCCGAATCTCGTCCACCCCCGGTGCCTTGCCACCGAGGAGCTTGCCAACCACCTCAGTGACTTCAGCTTGGGTGATGGACGAGTCCACCTCTGAGACCTCAGCCTCTGCTTCCTCCACGGAAGACTTGGCGATGGGATTGAGGAGGTCCTCGAAGTATTCCTTCCACCGTCCAACAATATCCCCAGTTGAGGTCAGCAGCTCCCCACCTCCACTGTAAACAGTGTTGGCGGAGACCTGCTTTCCCCTCCTGAGGCGCCGGACGGTTTGCCAGAATTTCTTCGAGGCCGACCGATAGTCCTCCTCCATGGCCTCCCTGAACTCCTCCCAGACCCGAGTTTTTGCCTCCACAACTGCTCGGGCTGCAGTTCGCTTGGCCTGCCGGTACCCGTCAGCTGCTTCGGGAGTCCCATGAGCCAGCAAGGCTCGATAGGACTCCTTCTTCAGATTGACAGCAGCCCTTACTTCCGGTGTCCACCACCGGGTTCGGGGGTTGCCGCCACGACAGGCACCGGAGACCTTACGACCACAGCTCCGAGCAGCTGCTTCGACAATGGAGGTGGAGAACATGGTCCACTCGGACTCAATGTCCCCAGCCTCCCTCGGGACATGAGAGAAGCTCTCCCGGAGGTGGGAGTTGAAAGCCATGCTGACAGAGGGTTCCGCCAGACGTTCCCAGCAGACCCTCACAACACGTTTGGGTCTGCCAAGTCTGTCTGGTTTCCTCCTCCGCCAGCGAATCCAACTCACCACCAGGTGGTGATCGGTTGACAGCTCTGCCCCTCTCTTCACCCGAGTGTCCAAAACACGCGGCCGGAGGTCAGATGACACGACAACAAAGTCGATCATCGACCTCCGACCTAGGGTGTCCTGGTGCCAAGTGCACTTATGGACACCCCTGTGCTTGAACATGGTGTTCGTTATGGACAAACTGTGACTAGCACAGAAGTCCAATAACAGAACACCACTCGGGTTCAGATCGGGGAGGCCGTGCGATCCAATCACCCCCTTCCAGGTCTCACTGTCGCTGCCCACGTGGGCGTTGAAGTCCCCCAGTAGAACAATGGAGTCCCCAGTCGGAGCACTGTCCAGCACCCCTCCCAGGGACTCCAAGAAGGCCGGGTACTCTGCACTGCTGTTCGGCCCGTAAGCCGAGACAACAGTGAGGCACCTATCCCCGACCCGAAGGCGCAGGGATGCAACCCTCTCGTTCACTGGGGTGAACTCCAACACATGGCGGCTGAGCTGTGGGGCTATAAGCAAACCCACACCAGCCCGCCGCCTCTCACCGCGGGCAACGCCAGAAAAGTGGAGAGTCCAGCCCTTCTCGAGAGGTTGGGTTCCAGAGCCCAGGCTATGTGTGGAGGTGAGCCCGACTATATCTAGCCGGTACCTCTCAACCTCCCTCACAAGCTCAGGCTCCTTCCCCGCCAACGAGGTGACATTCCATGTCCCTAGAGCCAGTCTCTGTGTCCGGGGATCGGGTCGCCGGGCACCCTGCCGTCGGCTGCCACCCAATCCACACTGCACCCGGCCCCTACGGTTCCCTCGGTGGGTGGTGAGCCCACCGGAGGTCAGGCCCACGTCGTCCCTTCGGGCTGAGCCCGGCCGGGCCCCGTGGGCAAAGACCCGGCCACCAGGCGCTCGCTTACGAGCCCCAACCCCAGGCCTGGCTCCAGGGTGGGGCCCCGGCTGCGCCATACCGGGCGACGTAACGACCTTTGTTCTTTTTCTAATCATAGGGGGTTTTGAACTGCTCTCAGTCTGGCCCGTCACCCAGGACCTGTTTGCCATGGGAGACCCTACAAGGGGGCATAAAGCCCCCCGGCAACATAGCTCCTGGGATCATGCGGGCTCTCAAACTCCCCCACCACGTTAAGGTGGCAGTTCTAGGGGGAGAACAAAAAAATCATTATTCATAAAGTTAAAGATATGAATCAATAGAATTTGACTGCAAAATAAGATTAAAGACTGCCTAAACTTTCAAACTTTTTAATGGCACTTCACAATAAAAATATTTTGGAACTTTCAAGAATTTATGAAAACACACAAAAATCGAAACACTGAGCATTACAACAGTACAAACATTCTTAATACATTTCAGCACTAGGTTTTAGACAGAATGTGTGTTGTGTGGATCTTAAAGGGGCTGTATCATGCAAAATTCACTTTTTGTATGTTTTAACCTTGTTATATAGTTATGTACTCACCAAAAACACCCCCAAAGTATTTTTTTTCCTTCGTGCCTGTGTGTTTGAGTTTTCCTTGTGTTTGTGCTGCTCAGAGAGGCAGCCCCTCCCGCACCCGTGAAAACGCTCTGCTTCCCACGTTCATGTCACACGGAGAAGATGGCTCCCCTGAGCCCCCCTCCCGCAGGCCCTCGGCTTTGCTGCTTTTTGTATCTCCGATTACGGATATAAACTTTAACCATCGTCTGAAAGCAACAATCAAGCAAGAGTCTGAAGAGTCGGCGCTTGGTGAGTTTCTAACAGGAAAAGACATTTTCGCGTGACTGCGTGTAGAGAGGCTAGAGCTAAAAGCTAGCTAGCGTATTTGTTCTGAAGCGCTGATTGGTTGAAGTATGCTGTCAGTCAAAGTCCACAGGGGGAGAGGCGGGATTTTCAGTGAAACTGAGTGTTTTCTCTTCCGGGTTTCAGAATGAACCTCCGAAAATCCTTTATTTAACACAAAATGACTTTTCCTTAGCACCAAAAATAAACTATTACCATGTTAATGCCAATAATAGAGTTTGGACTAGCTAAAAAAGCATGATACAGCCCCTTTAAGGCTACAGAGATCTTTCATAAATTAAAGGTGCATTAAAGAGTTTTACAACCTTAAAAATACTTATTTTCCACCATTAATATGTTACACATTTTTAATGATGTGTACAATATGCCCTGACATATTCATTACAAGTACCTGTAACAGCGCTAAATTGTCACTTGAAAGTCACAGTGCCGGTCCGGCACCAGCATTTTTTGGGGGAGAATTTGAAAGGAATGACGTAATGCGCGCTCCGGCTCGTTAGGTTTAATTTTGTCCGCCATTACTCCGCCAGATGCTTAGTGAGCAACAACTGAGCAGGATCTTCCAGAAAGTAAGAACAGACTGGCTTCTAGCACTGCCACAGCTCCAGCACAGACTCCACCAGGTAGAAGAAACTTAAATCTTACTTGAGCGCTACTAAACGAGCGAGGAAGGAGTTCCCCTCTTCCGTGCACGGGAGCCACAGGGACGAGTTTTTCACTAAGCTGCATTACGCCCAAGGCCTGCAGGGGGCGCTGTTTCGCATAAAACGTGCAAACTCCTTAAGGCACCTTTAATGTACCAAAAGCAAAAGTATTATATAGTCATTCAAAATATTTTCTTCTGCATGGAGTCAGTGTTCACTTCAATTCTCTGTTTAAACAATTGCCTTGTCACTGACCTTTCATAATTTGAGATGTATTTTATAAAAGGACGTCACAGACTGGTGTAATAAAATAAAAACATAAGACAAATGTGTGATATCCAGCAGCTTTACTGAACATAAACGAAGGGAAAACAAAAGTGTTCCTGGAACTTCGCGGAAAAATACAAATCAACCAAAGCACTTCTGACCGCTCTTCCCACTGGTTCATCAGGCAGATGTGGTAAAGCTGGTGGAGGATCTGGACCTTCTGGGGCTCCTGGTGCATCGGCCTCGTCTTCACAAAGTGGAGCTCTTCGTGCTTGAGCCATACTGTGCAGCACGATACAGGCGCAAATGGTCTTTAATGCTTTTTTGGGTTCAACCCTGAGATAATTCAAACAGGCAAATCTACCTTTAAGAATGCCATTGATGCTCAGTGGTTCTTCTTGTTGAGCTGTGGGTAATATACTGCAGTTGAGAGGCACTGGTCACATTTGAAAATGGTGTCATCAGCCAGCGGAGTAGAGGGTAACCACTGTCACCAAGACGTATGCCATCTGGTGGAGTACTGTGGAATCTCTGGTGTATGTTGCTTTCTCTCAGAATCCGAGCATCGTGTACAGATCCTGGCCATCTAACGACACAGTTGGTGATTTTGAGATCTGCATCACCAGTCAGCTGCACATTAATACTGTGGCATTCCTTCCTGTTGACATATTCCCACTCTCTCTCATAGGGGCCTGAATGTGAATATGTGTGCAGTCAATCACATCAATAACGTCAGGCATTGAGGCCATAGAGAAGAACCTTGATATTTCACTGTTGCTTTCTGGGAATTTGACATAAGTGTTCAGCATACTAGAAAGTAATGATTGATGCCACTGAATGCACCACATATCCCACTGTGGCTTTTGTTATTGCTATTCCATCTGCAATGACTTCATAAAATGAGCTGCAGGCAAAGAAACACAGAGCAGTCAGCACCTGTTCCTCCACTGTCAAGGCATGACTCCTCATGGTCCGTCTTTTCAGATAAGGACGAAGAACACCGCACAAGTATGAAATGTCATCCCTCCTGAATCGATACCTTGCATACGGTTCTTCATTGGAGTACTGCTGAAGTAGATTTGGATGGTCAACATGTCGCCTTGGCCTGTATGATCTCCTGTGATGCCGAAGCTCATGCACAATTGAAGCCATGTTGCCAATTAGGTCACACAGGGGGAAATGAAAAAACCTGTGATCTCTGCTGTCACACCTGTTTTTACCTTGCCTTCGTCACTCTATAAAGAGCTCATCTTCATCAGTGAGTTTCAACCATCATGAAGACCAGAACGAAAGGGTGCAATTTTTTAACAGCCGAAACCAACATTCTTCTAGAAGGTGTTCGGGGCCAATTACAAAACACTTTTTGGGAATTTCAGTGAGCCTGGACAAAGTTCTCTGAACACAAGAGCAAAAAATGCTACTTGGGCAGAAGTAACCCAGCAGGTAAATCCATTTACACTCATTCCTTGAGCCTTTTTTGCATACAAAATGACCGTCTTATTTTTATTTGTTGTTATACTAATAGGTCACTTTTCTCTTTTTTTTTCTGCGATAAACTTCAAAGAGTATCCTAAAAATATCTACAATATTCTTCAAGCAAGTTGATTTATCGTAAAGGGGAGACACTGCAGGCAAAACTCATTTTTCATTATGGGCCAGTTTGCTCTAGGAACATATAAACTTTCACCTGAAAACAAATAAACTGCCTGATCTAATTGCAGCACTGCTTCGACGTTTCTCCATATGTGTTTTTTCTGGTATTGTAGAATTTTTCACTGTAGCAGCTCCTACAGACACAAAACTTTCCAGTCTTGGGCCCAATCCCAATTCTCTGCTTAATCCTCACTCCTCAACCTTGATCCTCAATCTCAAATTAAGTGCCTCCTCAAAACAAGTGTTAAGGAATGTAATGTCACTTGGAAATGGGACAACCCTTAAAGACAGTTACGTCCTTGGACCACAGGGGGCAGCACTGCGCAAGAGGGTAGAAGAAAGCTGGAAGTGCAGCGTTTCCTGCAGGAAAAAAGTTTTGGGGGGGTTTCGGACCGTCGGGAGGGTGCTCGGGGCTCGCTCGGGGCTCGCGCGACGCTTCTTTGGACCGTCCGAAGGAGAGAGAGAGCGCACACGCATGGAGCGCTGTTTTTTTTTTTCCTCTCTCCGCAATACTTTTGTAATAATTTAGGTCAATGATCCATAACAACGTCCTTTATAACTGTAAGTGCATTAGAAATGTTTAACATTTTGCATGTGTGACCTTGTTAATAAATGCATTCAAATGAATTTTCTTGATTTCTTTCTAACAGCCTTTGTAAATATTATCTGTGATAGAAACTTAATACAATTACTCCCAAAGTAATATACAAGATTTTTTATTAATAAAATAACAGCAAAACGAACTATTTAACAAGCATTCTGGATTATCCTTAACTCCAAGGTAGGTCTCGTAGAATCTCAAAATTAAGGGAGATAACGTCCCTTAGTCTCGCTCCTTTCCTCAACTTGTTTAGGAATGGGACAGCACTTAACTTCACGGGAGCGCGCTTTTTGAGGAATGAGGAGTAAGATTGAGGATTAAGCAGAGAATTGGGATTCGCCCTTGGACTTAACATATTGAAGCTTTGCTAAGAAGTTGACATTCTAATTTTGCCTTATCTCATTTAGATCTCATTCAATAAATCAGACTAGAAATTACATATTAAGAAAACCAGATTTTTTTTTCACTTAAAACTAGTTTATTAAAAAGTTTAAGACATCCAAAATCCCCTATGAGCAAATCTATGTCTGTAATTTCAACAAAATTATAACCATAATTTAAACCAGGCTCCATCCTCCATTAAAATTTGGATCTAAATTTTAGTTGAAAATATAGACAATTTGGACCATTTTGGACAACAGGTTTTTTTTTGTTTTTCGATCTACAGCAAACGTTTCAGACTGGTATCTATAAATGTATTTTTTTTTTTTTTTACCCTATTGACCTGCAGTGTCTCACTTTAATAAAAGCAATTTGTTTTAAGACATCAGACATCATCTAAACTAACATGTCTTTACAGGTAAATGCCACTGGGAGTGGTAAGCGAAGGACTGAGGAACAGGTAAAATTAAGATGGTAAAACTTGAAACAGAAGGCGACAAAGGACCTTACTGAATCTAAAAACCCAGAAACAGGGAACAAACAATGTAAGTGTGGCGAATTTACAAATTCTGTACTTGATATCCTTGGTGGTGAGAGCTCCCACGGCATTGTGTCAGCTGATGCAGGCGAATCTGCGGGGTCACAACCTCTTGATCTCTCCGCAGCAGAGACCATACTCACTCTTGTTCCCATAGAACCAGAAGGGGAGCCAAGCACAAGTCAGAGCAGTGGGGAGGTTCCGCCTCGACAGAGCTGTGGGGAGGTTCCGCCTCGACAGAGCTGTGGGGAGGTTCCCCCTGTACCTGAACCAAGACATCACCAGAAGAGGCATCATGATAAGGATCATGCCAACCAAAATCTCCTCAAGATGGAAATGGAGCGAACACACCAGCAAATTCCACTTGCTAAGGAACAAATAAAACTTACCATGCTTCAGCAAAAACACATCAAGTTAAAAATACAATTACTGGAAAAGCAAATGGGAAAAGTAGAATGAAAACTTTAAGTTTAGGTGTTACAATTTTGGGTTGAGGAAATTTATGTTTGAATTACTTTTTCTGACAATTGTGAAATTTGGATTTTTTTTCTGTTCAACAAAAAAAAAACTGTACATGAAGAGATTTAATTTATTAAAAGTATATTTTTATACTAATGATTGTGTAAAAACTATCTATCAATGAGTCCATATGGAACTAAGCCATGGGATCACACTCTGATCCTACCCTGAGGTGGGATTGATTTAATGCTGTTTTTCCAGATAAAACTGATCCAGATTTGGGACTGAAGTTTGGAAATACCCAACATAGGCTCACATCTGGATTAAAGGCAGGATTGGATTTCCAAATCTGGATTTAAATTATCTAGATTAAATGCTGTTTGAATTACCCCATTTTGGATCAGATCTGGGTTGATTATGTTTGAACTACTGGGCCCTGGAGATCTCGGTCAACATGTCTGCGAATGAAACCTTAAGAGTTTTCCTCAGAAAAAGGTCGCACCCAGTGCAGAACCGAAGGAACAGCCCGAGCTCTCTCTGGTCAAGCTCTCTGACAAACCTCAGAAGATGATGAGATGTGTTGCTGTCTGCTGGTGAAACAATGTGTTTTGTGACATTTCTTGCCTTTGGTTGAAGACTGTCCAGAACTCCATCACTCAGTGACTCTCCGATGCTTTTCAGGACTGCTTTCCAGCACTTTAGAATGATACTTGGTGAGGGTTCTGAAAGGGCTCCGTAAAGAATCTCAAGCATGAACAGAATGGGCAGGTATTTGAATCTTTGCCATCCAAAGGCCTGAATGTACGCCACAGCTTCCATTCCCGTTCTAGAAAAGCATGGTGTAAACTGGGGATCTTGTATGTGGTTCCTGAGGTTATGGATGCATAGAAATTATCCCAGAAATTGGTAAAACAGTCCATCAAAAGCCCACTTCCAAGTACTGCCGACTCTCAAGGTGAGCATTATATCCACAGTTGTTGGGAAAAGTGTTGGAATCTGGATTCTCCAATTCTGGTGCACTGAAAGCATCATGTGACTCCTGCTGCTCGGGACTACGAGGCAGATATATCAGTGTGTTACAGAGAGGATCAAGGGAAATGCTCCCATCATCAGCAAGGAAAAGAACTTCCTTGTCCAAGGATTCATTTGGTGTCTGAGTTCCAGATGGTTCAGATGCCTGAGAAGTTGGGACAGAATTAGAACTGAAAGTCATTGGTCAAAGGTGCTTTTCTTTGAACAAATGTACAATCTGAGTATTTCATGATGAGTTGTTTCATACATCCCAGTAGGATCAGTGCCTTGTAAGGGCTCCTCTGATTTTACGCTTTGTATTATGGGCTCAAAGTCCTCAACTCTTCCTTCTGGAGATTTTCCTTTGGGAAAGCATATTTCCTTCCCATTCTCCAAGATTTCGCACAGTGTCATCTTTCAAGGCAATGACCTCTCTTATGCCCCCACCAGTGGGCCGTCAGTTAGACATAACTGATTAGACCTGAGGACTGACAGTTCTTCTTCTCAGTAGTATTTGACACTGATGCTGTGTTGTTGCAATACTAATCCTGGATTACTCCTGCAACAACACATCATCAGTAGGGTAGAACTAACCTGCCTCACGACGGTCTAAGTCATATTTCTTATTCTTTTGAAAGCCTTTTGCCAGTTCTTCACAGACAGTCTGTTGAAACTACCTTATGGGCAGGTTTGGGTCAACATGTTGATTTGACGGCGTTGACAAAAGTGAAAACCCCGGTGACCTCCTCTTGAAGCAATGCACGGGCGTGAAGGATGTCACCACAGACACTGGGCAAATGGGATTGACCCCCCCCCCCTGCGTGACGGAGAGTTGGAGGCTGATCCCAGAAGGTGGCTGCTCTCCTCTGTCGCATTAACATGCACCTGACTGTTTTGCAGAGAAAGATAGCCGCTGTCTTGTGTCATTCAGCTCACTGTAAGTCCTTCTGCACTGATGCTTCTTCTTGGATCAGTTTAAAAGCAAAATGACGCTGCATCACTCAAAACTCTGGCTGACAAGGCACAGGAAGAAGAGAAGAGATACAGCGAAGAAACACACTCCGCTGGTGCATGCTGGGACCAGTGTCCCATCCGGGAGAGTGTTCTCGGCTGCTGGCGATACTGTCACAGCAGAAAGGAGCTGCCTCACTCCGCGACATGTAGATCAGCTTCTGCTCTTGCAGAAAAATGTACAAGTTGATATTTGAGTGAGGAAACGCACACATGTCAAGCTTCATTGTCAGTTTGATTTTCAAGTCCCAAGGTTTCCAAGGTTTTATGTTCCAGAAATGGGATTCATCTGTTTCCATTCTCTGATGCCCTTTTCAAATGTTTTCTGATTCTGTCAATGCAGTGACCAAAGTAAGACACAAGGGAGAGTTCAGAGTTCTGAATGTCAACGCTTTAAAAAACAAAGTAGAATTTTAAATGTTGTTAAGGGCTTAAAGGCTTTTTCTGCAATTTACCGTTCGCAGGGATTTAAAGATATTTACTTACATTTACCAAAGAACTGATTTATTGCACTATAAGATAATCCAGAATAGTTTTATTTTCTGGTTGTTTATATTGACAGTTATTTATTTACTTTTATGATTGTGTCTCTTATGATATAGTTGTATTTGTTTTGAAGCCACTAAAATAGAACCTTAGTAAGAGTCAAAGGAACGTGAATGTCTTCAGTTTACAGTGTTGCTACTTTATTTACACAGGCAGCTCTGTCAATTAAACTAAATTATTGCATTTTTGTTCTGCTCTAGTCATGTTAAATAAAACAGGATTAATATAACAGCATTAGGCTTAATTGTTAATGTAAATATTCATATTTTTACTAATTTACTAGATAAAGCTGTAGTTTCTACTGTTTGCAGCATTGAATGTCTTCCATATCCAAGTAATACTGGTATTGTGTGATGTCCTTACCTAAAAATAAATAAATAAATAAATCCAGCCCAGCCCTAGTATGCAATAATGGGCCATCATCAACATATTTTCAGCAATGCATTAACAACCAAGTCTCTGAAGATTGAAAGTTGAGGAAGGAAAATTCTTGGAATTCAGAAGAGTTCAGATTAAAATGTACAACCGCAGAAGTTGTCAGAGTTCAGATGTAAACATACAACTCCAAATATGTTCATTTTTGCCATAACAGAGTCCCGATGTCCTTTCCAAAGGACACACTGCAAAACAAAATGAAAACATATTTTGAAAATATTTTTGTTGGAAAGATGTTTTTTACACCCGCATGACTTGTTTGTTGTAAATAAAATTGATAAACTTTTTCCTCTGGGTCTCAGGAGGATAGTATAGCATTACATATATTGTGTTTTAATTTAAATGAGCTGTTTTCTTCTATTTTACGGATGTCTGCTGTATATTGGTGACTGATTTGAGCTGTGGCGGAGGTCTGTGCTCTCTGAGTGCCAAATTCTAGTTTGGTAATTGGATTTTCCGTTCTAAAGAAGATACTGAAAAACAAAACAACAAGTGGTAATTCGATTTTTGTTTTAAAATACAAAAACTAAAATAGAAATACAAGGCCCTCTTTTACCATGTCGAAAATAATTTCGGAGTACGGTTCCAAAGCCATTTTTCATTGGGTTTATAACTATCCCAGGATCAAAACAGGACTGGCCAGTGGCCACACTGGCACCGTATGACCGTCGCACATTTGGTTCTCTTGCTGATGACCACTTCTGGTCTCAGAAAACGAAAAAACTGACCTTTTCTCGTTTGTCTCTTAGTAAAATTTGTCTCTTAGTAATTTGAATTTCTGTTATTGCAAATATAAAATGAAAATCAGAGCATTTTTTAAATTTCGTATAGGCCTACACATTTTTAATCATGAAAATGAAGAACGCCTATTTTAGTTTGTGTATTTTAAAATGAAAATCGAATTACCACTTGTTTTTTGTTTTTCAATATCTGCTTTAGAACGGAAAATCAAATTACCAAAATATACATGGATCAGAACTCCATAAACTGAACTGTTACTTATTTTAACCAGTGTTGTCTTTTATTGAAATGGATGACAACAATACAAAATCAGTGGATCCGTGAATTAAAGTCAGCAGGAGCATCTGAAGAGAGAGTACTTGGTATTATAGCCAAAATACCAAGTATTACAACAATCAAGCAAGAGCAAGAGCAAGAGCCTGCACTTGGTGAGTTTCTAACAGGAAAAGACGTTTTCGTGTGTCTTTGCGTGTAGAGAAGCTAGAGCTAATGAGCTAATGCTAATCCTTAGAGAAGCGGACGCATTTTGATGACATATTTGTTTTGAAGCGCTGATTGGCTTCAATCAGTCAAAGGAGTAACCGACGCCCCCTGCAAGAAGTTTCAATGGGCTCCTATCCAGACTATATCACCACAACACCTGACTGAAATAGTTTATCCCTCCTATAAAACCTCTGATGGCTCCATCCAGGACTGTGGATCGAGTGATGTTGAACTTGCATTTCTTATGATGGCTTATTTTTGTTGAAAGATCTTGCAAAATATCTTTCACTGGCACCAAAGAGTCTGTGGTCATAAGCACATGTGATCAGGAACAACACCCCTCACTGTATCTCAGGCCAGAATCAAAAACCTCTAAATTAAGTATTCAGCAATACACAGCAGAGCTACTCTGTACTAACCGTTGACTCTGCAGGCTTCCTCGGACAGCCTGGTTCAGTTCTTCACCATTAGAAGACCTGTCAGGCAGTGCAGCCATTACTGACCCGTTGCTGCCGTAGTCTGACGACTGGCCATGGGTTGAGGTAGAGGGGAATGCAGACCAATGACTTTCTGGAGCACTGCTTTAGCAGAATGAGCTTGACCTGTTTTGGTAAGTCAGGACCAGAGCTGGATCATCTGGGGTTGAGGGTAGAAGGCAGACAGCTTTCCACTGAGGTGACTGGTATCTGACTGGAAGAACTGCCTGCTGGAGAGCAGCTGTGGTTGTTGTTGAGGAAGATTCTGCTTTAGATAAAGACAGGAGTTTCAGTTCAAGTTTCCACTGCAGACACACAGTTTGGGGACTCGGAATGAAGAAGAAAGGTAGAGACCAGTGAAATCTCTGAGTACCAGCATCTAGTGATGGACAGATGAGGCCTCTGCCACCACACTTTAAATGCACTCTGTTACAACTACAAAACCCGAAACCAGTGAAGCTGGCACGTTGTGTAAATCGTAAATAAAAACAGAATACAATGATTTGCAAATCTTTTTCAACTTATATCCGATTGAATACACAGCAAAGACAAGATATTTAATGTTCAAACTGAGAAACTTTATTTTCTTTTGCAAATAATCAGCAAGTTAGAATTTAATGGCAGCAACACATTGCAATAAAGTTGGCACAGGGGCATTTTTACCATTAAGTTCCATGGCCTTTCCTTTTAACAACACTCAGTAAACGTCTGGGAACTGAGGAGACCAATTTTTGAAGCTTTTCGGTTGGAATTCTTTCCCATTCTTGCTTGTTGTATAGCTTAAGTTGTCCGGGATCTCCGTTGTATTTTCCGCTTCATAATGCGCCACACATTTTCAATGGGGGACAGGTCTACAGGTCTGGACTGCAGACAGGCCAGTCTCACACCCGAACTCTTTTACTACGAAGCCACGCTCCTGCAGAATGTGTCTGGCCATTGTCCTGCTGAAATAAGTAGGGACGTCTAAGAAAAAGACGGGTAGCCCTTTATAATACGGCCCGTGTCTTACAGAGTAGCTTCCCTTCTCTTACAGTGTAGTGTCCTCAACTTGGAAGGTAACTGTCGGACATGTACATGTTGTTTCATGGAACCTGAGGAGTACTTACACTTGTGCCTGGCAGTGTAAGTCCTGGAATTTTACAGTGTAGTTTCCCGTGTTTTACCATGTACTTATCAAAGCAGTGTAATTTTCCTGAACATATGCTTTTACTGTACGACCTTCATGAGCCACTTCCTCTTAAGAATCCCCATGGACCCCTACAGATTGTGTAGACCAATGACTAACTGAAATACTGTAACTTATTGATGAGTGTGTGTTTCACATAATAATGACAAGACATGCAGACGTACAAAACAACTTTATTTAATATCTTTTTTCAGAGACACCAATTCACCTTTTAAAGTTGCCCTTAAGATCACCCTTGTCTTTCATTACTGTCTAACTATCCAGAACTTCCACTGCAACAACCCAGCACTTTACCTGTAACTACTGGTCAACAACCGGAAGCCGGGCTGTATTCTAAAGTGAACACTTGTGGGCTTTATTTACAGTCTAACTACTGAGTACTTTACCTGTAATAACCAGCACTTCCCCTGCAAGTACTTTATGGTCCAATTATGGACCAAAGACGAGTCATTTAAATCTTTAAACAAACACCATGCAAAACAGTAGTCAGAAACTTCATTTAAATGTAACAATAATAGTAAGAAATATTTGAGAATTCCAATAGCAGCAAAGCAACGGGAAACAGCAACACAGCAACAAACACCATGCAAAACATTAATGAGGAACTTCAAAGCAAAACCATGCAAAATGTACACAGAGAAAAAAATATGCACTGTGATTAAAACACAAAATACACACTATGATTAAAGCACAATTTTACATAACAGAAGAACTATTTTACATGTTAAACAGCAAAATAACTTCAAAAAACAGCAATACAACAATCAACTCAACACTTAAAACCTAAACCGCCATTTCAGGGGCAGGAGTCTGTTGTTTTTTTTCATGTCCTTGATCTTTTCCTGTAGTGCCGAACAGGATTCCACAAAGGTGCCTTGTAGGTCTTGAGGACATGTTTGTAACGGATGTTGACCTGTTCTGGTGTGGCCACTGCAAATGACAGGAATATATACAAACATGAGTATGAAATATCATCTCCATACTTACGTTTGCACTTTGAACCAAACATAATTCTAAAGCCCCAAACAATGACCTTTAAAATAAAAAAAGTTTCATTTTTCTTTCAGTGCCCAGTGATTGTAAAACCTACTCCTTTGTGAAAAAAAGTCGCCCCTTTGACTTGGCCTTCTTTTCTTCGCCTTTTTTTTCCAGGAGAGTAGAAAAATGAAGATGGCGAAGAAGACGATGTGGACGATGATGATGTTGTGGATGTTGAAGTCGATGAGTCAGATGAGGGTGTCCGTGGCCGCTTTTTTTTTCTGGTTTGTAAAAGAACAAATTCATGACATATGCAGAGGTGGCCTATAACACATCACATATTTGCAAGATTTAACTTATTCTGTCACTTGAAGATACTATAAAATTAAAAAAAAAAAAAAGGTCAACAAAAGTCATGGCCTTCCAAAAATGAACAGAGCTTTGGTAGACTAACCTGACGAAAGACGCGGATTGTGGCCAGAGTCAATGTTGTTGGACATTTCAGCTCTGAGCTGTTCACGCTTTGGCATGAGTGTGTCCTTCTCCTCCTTCAGTCAACTGAGAACAAGTTTGGCTGTCGGAGCTTCATCCATCACTGCTTTTTCTGTGGTCTGGCTGCTGGTTCCAGCTGAGAAAACGAAAGAAAATGACAAGAAATGTGACTGAATGAAATGTACCTACAGTGCTTCACCAAGCTTAAATTTAAACCTCGAACATCTCAGGAGATAATAAATACAAAATACAATCAAATAAATTCAAATACATTTAAAAAGAAAATAGATAAATTGCAGGAAGGTCATATAAAGGTCAAGTAAATTTGACTTATTCGTCCCTTCAAGACCTTTAAAATATGGGTATGGGTATGAAGGTAACATAATTTTTTCTTCAACATTTAGTATATGTGCGAGAAGGATCAATAGAACAAAAGTTATCAAATGCAGATTCTTCCCATTCGTTTTTTTTTTTTTTTCAATGAGCATTCAAAGTTTGATATCCATTGAACCTAAATAAATCCCTCAAAATTACTACTCACTTTAAGCCAGTATTGGCCAATTTTTCTGATATCAAGCCATGTATCAAGTAAAATATAGACTTTGCTTAAACATTACCTTCTCCAAAAGCACAAAATATGTAGACTTGTCTATTTAACAGACAACAACAATCTCTAAACTCAGCAACCTGCCATTTTCAGTCCTTTACAGGCCTCTTAGCATAAATACAATGTGATTTGAATATTAGCAGCATCTGAGGATTATAATAATTTCACTAACAAGGTTTACTGACTGCCTATGCTGTTGACTTTATTTGTAACACTAACCTTCAGCCTCCAGTCCAGCTTGGCTGTCGCTGTCGTCACTGACCGAAATCTCCATTTGAGTACTGGAACAACTACAAAAGGAAAAGCATGACAACAATTATAACTGTAGATTAGGTGGTTAATTTACAAATAATTAATCAATCAAAACAACTTAGTGTAGATATAATAGTATAGGTAAGCTTGCATCAGAAAACACGATGCCATTGTGGCCCAAAATACATCATGTTTGGATTTGGAGGGCATTTGTTACTGAGGTTGAATATTAGTACAGAGAGTTCCTTTTATTTTTCCTTTTCCTGAATGTTCATGGGTAAAGAAATGTTTAAGTGTTTTGCAGTAATTGATGAATAAAAGAAGAGTCCAGTGTTTTTCGTCATCAGTGGCAGTGTTATTCTGCAGTACCTGTAGATCGCCAGAAGGGGTCAGTATGGCTACACGAGTGACTGCAGAGCCAGCACCATAAGGAATCACGCAGTTGTCACGTGACAAGAAAACAGGGAAACAGATAATGCTGTGTCGACCTTGAAAACTAAAAATCATTTGTGTGTACCTTATGGTTAAGCTGGTAATGTTATGATGTTCTGTGGGCGAGGATACGGTTAACCTGAGTACTTTCTGACTTTCATTAAATGTGTAGGCACCAAATTGAGCTTGTTTGAGATCATTCTGTGCACCGCTACACCATGACATGAAGTGGAATTTAGGAGTTAATTGTCAATGTGTTGACTATGTGGGCGTATAATATTGAATTGACATTTTACCCAGAGCCAAGGATTAGCATTTTTGTAAAAGTAACTCGTTAAGTCCGCAATTGAAAAGAAAAATACAAACCGTGCTGATTCTGCAGGCTCTGAAGATTCCGAATAAACTGTAAGACAGCATATTTAATTAGAAAACACTTATGCCAAAGGCCCTACAAGTTGCATATATCATTTCGATTTTGCGACAACTGTGAATAAAAGTATTGGTGTGATGAAGGATAACCTGGCGATGCATCTATCAAAGCGCCATACAGACCAATAGTGATCTTATTTGTCCAGCGTCCACTTGCACCTCGTTGTATTGGCTAGCGTTAGCATGGTGTTGCCCACATACTTCAAACTACACTTAAAAAGAAGAACACTACACTCCACATACTACTTAAAAGTTAAACACACGGTATTTCCCAGCCGTTCTATGAACACACCACAAAAATAATCACATTTTAGCAGCATCAACCTCACCGTTTGCCAAGGCTTCGATGTCTCTAGCAGAACGCACACCAACTTCAACCTCTTCGGAGCTACCAATGAGCCGTATGACCAGTACCATCTTTGCGTGGTCGTCGGAGGACAGGTTGTCCCAAACGGCTTCTCCTGTAATATGGAGTCCAACACCATAAAGCCCCGTTTGGTTCAAAAGATGTAAAATGTTCCTTGGTATTTTGACAGTTTACTAATCGTCCCTTTCAGTTCAAATACTGACAACCTGCAGGGGGATGTTTTGCAACAGAACTGGCGACTCTTGCGTACTTGTCCTGAGAGTCCAATAATATGGGTCTGCAGAACCCTCCCCCAAACGGTCATTGTGCAATCATACATTATATCAACCGTTAACTACGTATAATGTACTTACTGTACAAGTGGCTAACCTAACTAGGGAGCAGCTGTGTAATGCTGATCAAGAAGATGTGGGACTGCACGAAATCACATTTACTTCATACAGCATTTTCAGTGGGAGTACTCCATACTCCCACGATTATCCTCGTCTTTTTCTGTGATGTAATTGTATGTAAGGTGTCACGCCCTATCCATCTCCATCATATTCATCATAATGCAGGGGAACAGAATTGCATCTACAAAATCAGTTGATGAGCAAGTCTTAAACATGCATAACTAAATTAATTAGTTTGCAACTTAAACTTAGTTCTCCTTTTGAACTTGTGTGAGATTAATTAGATCAATCACTCAGAAAGCTGTGTTCCACAAACCATCAGTCTGTTCTAGAAAAACTTAAGAAAGCTGCAAATGCAATTTCTCCTATATTCCATGTTGTTAAAGCCAGAGGAGGTTACATTGCAGCAAGCAAAGCCAAGCAAAAATGAACTAAAATACCTGATAATTAAATTGAACTACAACCTTTTTGTAAAAATTTGATACTGCTTCCAAACCTTTGGCCTGTCGCGTGCCTATATGTATGTTATGATTTTTTAACAATTATAAAATACAAAACATTATATACATTTGGATTAGCCCAAAAAAATAAAAGTACAAGGACTTAAAAAAATAATTTATTTGTTTCTTCTTACAAGCATTTTCACGTTTCAAATTATTTACACAACATAGCAAACAGTCACATCAAACTTTTGCCAGAACAAAAAGATAGCTTGTGAATAATTCACACCTTGTGCATTTTCCTTATGTCATGGAGCAGGCGGCCAATCGGTCCATGTCGATGTGATTTTCCCAGCCAGTAGTTCCACTCAATAAATTTCAGCATTCTCTTGAGAGACTGCTCTGACACGTTACCCCCGTACCTAAAAACAAGTCCTTTGTATGTACGCCATGCACGCTCAAGGTGCTGAGTGTGTGCCCCTGTTTGTGGATGGATAAAATAACGCCGATGGTTAACTTGATAATGTACGTAGCCTTGTTGGAGGCTGCTGTCGCCCGCTAGCAGTCACTAATTACTTCACTTCCGGCCCTAATATATTTGATGTTAAAATGTTCCAATTGTCTTCTAGTACGTCGCCTGACAAGCTTCAAAATAGGACGTCGGCGTTCCTCTGCTACCTCCAGCATCCCAAAAACCCATGATCTTCTCCTCCTCCAAGTTCTTCCGAACCTACCACGGTTATACTACATAAAAACAGACAAGGACAAGTAGTGAGCATATTGTCCCATGGATGTCAAACATGGCTGCTTTGCCACACACACACACACACACACCATAACAACTACGCATTTACAGCTTGTATACCTTTCGTTTGTGGCAGAATTTACTTTAATCAATGACCACAAAAGCATGCTGTCCTCCAATCCTCAGTTTTCTCCTCCTATCATGGCGACTCACTGCTTGAACACAGGTCTCACGGAGGCTGTCATAAACTTTTGTTATTGATGTGCTGCTTCCACAAATGCCATCCTCAATGAGATCAACATGTCTCCTCCTGATATCTTGGGAAAAACTGGAGAGACACATTTGTAATAAAACATTACACAGGTTAGAAAGATATAATACACTTTAGTCATAGACCACGTCATCATCTGTGTTGTACTTTTCTGTGATAAATGGATATCTCCAAGATTATTATCTAAAGAGTATTCAATTATTTGCCCAAAACCTTACTTTGCTAAATACATTTTTTAGTTTTACTTGTGAGAAACAATGATCAAATAAGTTATAAGTTATTCAAATAAGTTATGAGAAATTATTACATATGACAATAATGAAGAACGGAGCTATTTCTCTCTAAATACTTCCACTGTATGAACAGCTAAGGGGATGAATCTCCTGCTGCTGAAAATATCAAAACAACACTGTCAGCTCTGATTAAACTAATTAATAACTGTTAGAGCCATTTACGCCAGATTGTCCACATGAACATTTTAATTTCTATAATAATGATGGTTGAATGCTAGAAACATAATGGAGAAATTTGATTTATTTGGCTTAAATTAATACATATGTATTTTAATTTGATTTGTGATTGTATGCCTTGGTTTTTGTTTTTTTTTTTGGTAATGTTTAGAAGGCTTCTGATTGGAGGACGCACTGGGCCCGCTGCATGCGCTTATCATTATATTTAATGGTGGCAGAAAAGAAAAGAAGCCTGAGAATCACACTATTTTTTGGACTGTAATTACTGCAATTGTCATGTTTCCTGTGTTTGAGCTTTATGTATTTTGTGCCTTTTTGAAAGAAAAGCAAAGACTGGAAATCAAAGACATGGACAATGGCGTTTTATATTCAGGATGCACGTCAAATACACTCAGGCTCGATAGACGAAGTGAGACAAAAAACAAAGTTGACGGAGTCACACTTATACTAACTATATCTTGAGAATCTATCACATCGTTGGTAAGACAAAACAGAGCTTTCGTTGAAATTATGTGGATATGTATGTTTAAACGTGATGTGGTCATTTATCAAGCTGTAATACATTAATGACATTAATTACAATGTATTGTTTTTTTCTACTGAGAGCAGCAAAACCGCAAGACCTCTCACCTAGGTCATCGTCGACAAGTCCCTCATCAGAGGATGAAAGGAAGAAGAAGAAGAGGCCCAAGAAAAAGAAGAAGCAGCAATCAAAAAAGAAGTCTAAAAAGCAGACTGTGAGTGAAAAAACATGTTGTTTATAGTTGCAATTTTCTGTCTTTTAGTGGAGTTTGTGTGGCATTTCTTTTTTTCTGGTTAGTGACTTGGTTCTTTTCAAAATGAATTTCTTAAATAATGAAAAACAATATTACAGAACCCATTGTACTTACAGTTAAGTCTGGGGTACTTACAGTCTAAGTACCCGGTACCTGCATAGGTAGAGAAGGTAGTTACAGGTAAAGTACTCAGTAGTTGCACAGTAAGTGAAGCCGACAAGTGTTCACTTAAGAATACAGCCCGGCTCCCGGTTGTTGACCAGTAGTTACAGGTGAAGTGCTGGGTTGTTGCAGTGGAAGTTCTGGATAGTTAGACAGTAATGAAAGACAAGGGTGATCTTAAGGGCAACTTTAAAAGGTGAATTGGTGTCTCTGAAAAAAGATATTAAATAAAGTTGTTTTGTACGTCTGCATGTCTTGTCATTATTATGTGAAACACACTACAATAAGTTACAGTATTTCAGTTTGTCATTGGTCTACACAATCTGTAGGGGTCCATGGGGATTCTTAAGAGGAAGTGGCTCATGAAGGTTGTACAGTAAAAGCATATGTTCAGGAAAATTACACTGCTGAATCTCCTTTTACAGTCTTTTCGCTAATCCCAATGATCCGACATGGTTGTGTTAATATGGGTTAGACTATATGCAGAGGAAACATGACTAATGTATCTTCTTTAATGAGATACGGGATCACCTTTAAAAAACCAACTAGCGCTCACGACAACGCCCCGACATGCGAGAAACCACAAGTTTCTAAAGATCTACGGGGTTTTGCAGCTTCCTTGTGATTGCAGAAGGTCTACCTGTTGCACAATGTACAAAAGACATTGTCATTAAAAAGTTAGGCGAATGTGAACGCAGGCTGACAGCTAACGCATGTAGCTAGCCTGCTACAGTTAGCTGACATGGTACATGGTAAAACACGGGAAACTACAGTGTAAAACTCCAGGACTTACACTGTAAGACACGAGCGTAAGTATCCCATAGAGTCTGTAAAATGTCATGCTACATTTCTGAAATTTGCCTCCACAGTTGAGGAAACTACGCATTAAAACACGTCAAACTACACTGTAAAACAACAGCACTTACACTGTCAGACACAAGTGTAAGTACTCCTCAGGCTCAATCAATCAATCAAATTTTATTTCTAAAGCGCCTTCCAACCGCCAAAAGGAGCACAAGGCGCTTAACAGAGAAAAATAAATAAGTAAAAACACTTTACGAAACAGTATTAAAAGGAGCTGAACATCAAATGCTAAACGAAAAAGTGTGTTTTCAGATGACGTTTAAAAACATTAAGTTCAGTGACAGACTTCAAATGCAGAGGAAGAGAGTTCCAGAGCTTCGGGCCAAGAACAGCAAAAGAGCCATCACCAAACTTTCTGTATCTTGTCCTGGGGACAACCAAGGAGGTGTGGCTCGACGAGCGTAGTGTCCTGGAAGGTTGATAAATTTGCAAGAGCTCTGAGATGTAGCGGGGGCGGGGAGGGGGGGGCATGCCTATTTGTAGCCATAAACACAAACACCAGAATCTTGTATTGGACTCGGAACCGCACCGGAAGCCAGCAGAGAGCTTGAAGGACCGGAGTAATGTGTGAGTATTTTGAGGAGCTGGAGATGAGACGAGCTGTTGCGTTCTGACCCAACTGAAGTTTATGGAGGAGTGAGTGATTAAGTCCAGCGTAAAGGGCGTTACAATAGTCAAGCCTTGAGCTGATGAAAGCATGTACATGTCCGACAGTTACCTTCAAAGTTGAGGAAACTACACTGTAAGAGAAGGGAAGCTACTCTGTATTATAAAGTGCTACCAAAAGACGTTGCTTGGATGGCAACACGTCGCTCCTTTCAGCATTAACGGTGCCTTCACAGATGTGTCAGTTACCCATGCCTCGGGCACGAATACACCCCCAGACCATCACAGATGCCGGCTTTGAACAGTTCGGCTGGTTCTCTTCCTCTTTGGTCCGGAGGACTCGACAACCAGACGTTCCAAAAACAGTTTGAAATGTGGACTCGTCAGACCACAGAAGACTTTTCCACTTTGCATCAGTCCATCTTACAAGGGGGTACCCAAAAGAAATCGGAATTAGGTCATAAAATACTAATAATAATGAGTTTCGACTTCTGGCCGTGAGATGTGCTGCAGGTAAGCCTCATGCACATCTGTGAGAAATCTGAGCTCCCAGAGTGACACTGACGCCTGTCAGGCGCTATTTATAGTAACAGAGTGCAGCGGCGGTCTGCGATTTTTTTCCAAAATGGCAACATTGACTGGAAAGCCAGAGCAGCGCGCAAATATTAAATTCTGCTTTTTACTGGGAAAAAACAGCAGCAGAAACACTCAGCTTGTTGCAGCAAGCCGACAAGGATGATGCTCTGGGGAAAACTCAGGTCCATGAGTGGTTCGGGTGATTTAAAAAGGGCCGGATGTCCGCACGTCAGGTCCGCTCAGCAGTGAAAACAATGCTGAGCTGCTTCTTCACTGTCCAGGGTCTCGTCCACAGCGAGTCTGTCCCTCCAGGTCAGACTGTAAACCAGGACTACTACAGGAAGTCCTCAGACGCTCCGTGAGGATGTGAGGAGGAAGCAGAGCGTAGTGGCGGCGTGGAGCCGGTTGATCCACCACCACAGAGCGCCAGCGGACACGGCGCTGCACGTCACGCAGTTTCTGGTGAAGAATGAGACGAATCTCCTCTCCCATCCGCCTGATTCGCCAGATGTAGCCTTGAGTGACTTTTTCTTGTTCCCCAAGTTGAAGAAGGAGCTGAAGGGACAGCGGTTTGCAGATGTGGAGGAGGTGACAGAAAAATCGCAGCCGGCTCAGAACGACACAATTACACACGGGTGTCACGACACATTCGTGAAGTGCTGGAGCGCTGCATTAATGCGGATGGAGGTTATCTTGAAGGCGACGGTGGTGTTTTATTTTGAAATGTCAGAAATGAAAAGTTACAGTCATATTCCGGGAACTTTTGGGTACGCCCTTGTAGATAAGCTCGGGCCCAGTGAAGTCAGCGGCGATTCTGGGTGTTGTTGATAAATGGCTTTCGCTTTGCATAGTAGAGTCTCAACTGGCACTTACAGATTAGGCCATAAGGTGAACCATGAAAAAGTGGCTAGAAAATGATTTTCATTCCCATGTCTGGCCACTCCTCATTAGATGAGTTTTTGTTTAGAATATACCCTTACAGACTTTAGGTTAAAAGTTCTCCGAAATACATGCTGCTGTTTTTTTGTTTTTTTTGTCAGAAGCCATACATCTAAAGAAATATAAATTGAAAAAAATAGAAATTCTGTGGTGCTAAACTCACATGTTTTATTTATCAGCATTCACTTTAGCAACACAAAATCTCTCACAAATTGACATTCACACATTCACACTTTGAGGAACAGGATCATGTGTTGGAGGCAGTGATAGTTCTGGCAAACCTGATGATGCCGTGCAGAATGCTTTGTATCTTGCATCGTTCACATTTTCAGCAGACTGGCTATACAGGCGGCACACTTATATGCAAAGTACTTCAGAGATGCACTGCTCCAGGTTAAAACTTCTACCCAGATTTGAAAATGCAGTGAGGTATTTTGCTTTTTCACAAGCTACAGAAAATGTCTTTTTTTCCCCTTGCCATGAAAAGCACCAGTAGAGTCCCAGCCTGAGAAGGTCTGAGTCCCAGTAAGTGCTGAACACTCCGTCGTGAGCATCCCGCCCCCAGCCTCCGGCCCAGGATGAAGCTCTGCCCCCGAACCCGCACTCCCACCAGACCCTCCCAGCACCCCGGGAACTTTCTACCACGCTCCTGCTGAGCATCACACACCAGGTGGGGGAAACTCTGCAATGAATTCAGCTCACTCTAATTTGTATTTCTATTTGCAGGACTTCAGGCATTTCAGTGACAGACGGGATGAAGGGGAAGGACAGATCAGGAGAGGTAATATCCTTTCTGAGCACTAGATGGCAGCCTCAACCTTCTCCAGAATCAGATCAACCCAGTTTGAGGGACACGAGCAGGAACAGAGTTCTTCTCTGAAAGATGCTGATGAAAACATTAAATCAGTCACTGCTTTGTCTTTGAAAAAGTTTATGAAAATACGTTAAAGGCAATATTTAAATCTTCAAACAGCCTTTTAAAGTGTAGACTCCTAAATGTCGCTGGCAGTAAATCTTTTTTATTTTCAACATTAAATCAAATTGTAACAGTGCAAACAGCAGTGAGGTTCCCGTCAGCCCGCTTATATAAAGGTCTCTAATTTTCACTCTATCCCAAGACACAACGCAGCAGCCCTCCAGCATGATGATGCCTCCGCCCTGCTTCACACTGACCTATAAACATGCTGCTGTTCCAGATGTGGTCAGACGGTTTGGCTCTGTGCATGTCTGGAAACTTCATCTCACTGGAGGGAGGCAGTAAAATAAAAACTTCCCCAGAGAGCGCTGTGTGGGAGGGTCCTGAGGCGGCCTCCTCTCCTGGAGTCCCTGTGGAATCCGCTGATCTCCTCCGATCCAACGATCAGATCCATCTGAGCACAGTCCTGGAGGATCAGGGAGAACATCTGTCCAGGCTTCCTCTGTGGAGCTTCATGCTCTCCATGTGTGTTTTCCCAGAATTCCCTGATTTTAGTGGCACCAAACGTCCTGCAGAAGAACCTTCCAACATGTCAGTCAACATCTGCATGTTTGTGCTGTTAGGTTCAGTGAATCTGTCTGTCTGAACGGCTCCCACTCGGGATCGGAAGTCAGCCCAGCTCACAGGTCCCCACTGAGGGTCTGTAATGTGGCTTCACCTCCTCATCCTAAAAACAGGATGGGTCAGTGTGGAAAACCGGGAAAGCCCACTGCTGCGTAGGGGCCCATCCTGAAGGGGGGGGGGGGGGGGTGCTGGAGAAAATAGTAAGGGAGTAAAGTTAGACTCTACAACAGTCGCGTTCATGAGGAAAAAGTTGATTCAAAAATAAAAGTGAAAACAATGCTCACCCATGTCGTCTGTTGTTTATGGTGCGTTCACATCGGACGCGTTGCAAGCGTCACAGTGTTGCTTTTACATTCAAAGTCTAAGGTGGACGAACTTCAATGGACCTAACGCGCATCAGGCGCTTTTCGAGCGTCGCTTTTTGAGCGTTGGCGACGCGCGTCACAGGCGTCTACGCCTGAAGTTGGGAAAACTGAACTTTGGAAGCGTCAACGCAGAGCATCATCCAATCAGAGACGAGCACTCTGGAGAAGTCATCCCTCCAGAAGGTCGTCAAACTGGGCCCGGGAGAGCCGGAAGTACCGCTGAAAGCGAACCTCATCCTCATGCAGCTCCTGGAGCAAATAGTGAAATTCGCCAAATTGCGAACACCGCTGCAGATTGGGATGAACCCAAAAACGTTGCACAGGCTCCTGACGACGCCGTTTTCTGGCTTTCTTTATTAAATAAACCTAAGCCAGTGTCCCGATGGGATCCACCATTGTCGACATGAAGACAGGACACAGAAGCTCCTCCCACTCCCGCCAATGAGCTGCCGCGCGTCGCGAGCGTTGCAAGCGTCGTGTGCAGATTTGAACACGCGTCGAATTCCACACTTCACATGTGTCAACTTTGAGGCGTCAGTGAAGCCCGTGAAGCTTGCAACGCGTCCGGTGTGAACGCACCATTAGTTTTCCCGAAGGTGCAGCCTGTATCCTCTCGGTTTTGCTTTCACCGTAATGCGTAGAATACGTGCGCACCGCTAAATAACGTGTCGCTTAGCGAGTTTACTGCGGTCAAGCCAGCCGGCGCTCTGACAAACACAGTCAAGTGAGCCGACACGTTATTTAGCGGTGCTCACATATTGTACGCATTACAGTAAAAGCAAAACAGAGAGGATTGCAAAATAAACGTTGATCACCACCTTATTCATAACTGATAGAAGACGCATGAGTAATGTTGACCAAAAAACAAACAACAAAGTGAAAAGGAAAGTTTGTCCGAATGCTGCTTTTCAGTCAACAGGTCAAATGAACTGGGAGATATTGAGCTCAAATACAGCATTTCTCTTACAAATATTAATATAATTTTTTTTTTTGCAATATTTAAAGCAAAAACAGAGACTGAAAGAAAATCAGTGTCTGAAAGCGACTACAGTAATGTGATCACATTTGATTTGGAGTCAATAGGTCAAATAACCTGGGAGCTATTGAGCTACAATACTGTATTTTTCATAAAAATATTAATAAAAATTATTAGGAACATTAACAGAGGAAACAAAGATGTGTGTCTGAACCAGGCAGTGTAGTAATGTGATTCACATGTGATTTGGAGTCAGTAGGTTGAATAACCTGGGAGCTATTGAGAAAAAAAAAATGTATTTTTTATAAAAATATTAATAAAAATTATTGAAAATGTTAAAAGCTAAAACAAAGAGGTGTGTCTGAACCAGACAGTGTAGCACATTACGTACATTGTACATTGTACTTTACATTATCTGCGGTATTTTTTTTAAGCAGTTATGTTTTAATGGGGATGTTTAGGCCACAAAGGGCCCATGGAGAATTGCTTCGCCCCCCCCCCCCCTGGGCTGGGACCCCTGCTCCGCTCCTGGTCAGTGTGGAAAACTGGAATTCATAAACTGGGATAAGTTCACTTCAGAGTTCTGCAACATCTTGGGCCAAACGAACCTGTTTTTTTTAACTTTCCACCAAATCGAATAGAACTGGAGCCACGGAGCACTTTTATCCTTTAAAACTAGACTCACAGCGTATGAAGTAATACAGTACACTTCCTATGTCCATTCAAAAAACTGTATCTTACGTTGGTGTAATACAGGATTTTCTTGAAAGGACGAAGCCAAATGTCTGTTACTCACTTTTTGAACAACGCCCATGCGACAGACCATCCGCCCAGCTCTCCTGCTTCTCCCAGGAACTGCAGAAGCGTGCGAGCGCGATCTCCTCTTCTCCGGACGTGCACGGCTCTGTTTACAGTTTCTGCGATCGGCCTCGCTCATATATAAAGCTTGTTTTCCGAAACAGTTCCAGTTTCATTATGTCAGACTCGCCATTGGTAAGTACTAGCTCAGAAGCTCACCGGCTACATAAACACTCTGAATGCGCATGCGCAAAAGGGAGAAGCTTATTGGGAGCAAGCACGTAGAACCGCCTTACGAAACAAGCTCGTCAGAATGATTGACAAACAGACCAACCAATTATTTAGATAATCCACTCGGAACTCAAAGCAAATAGAAAATCCTGTAATACACCTTTAATTTAAGATATATTTTAGGTTTCAGGGAGCCGCTACAGAGGAACTAAAGAGCTGCAGGCTGCCTGAAAAGGTCACTTTTGGAAAAGTGGAAACTCTGTTCAGCTAAAGGTCCCATATTATCCTAATTTTCAGCAAGTTCAAATGGGTCACAGAGGTCCAAGACCAGTCTATTTGATGTTTGTTGCCTAGAAATTAGAGCTGGGCAATTATTAAATTTCTTCATCATGATTAATCGCACCCCAATCCAATTAATCATGAATAATCACGATTAAAATGGCTCATTTGAAGTCTGCCAAGGCCATTCAAAATGTGTGAGTTAAATAAATAATGGCAAGAAGTAAGTCCTAAAGAACGAGTTTCTGTTTTTTCAATTAGACATGAATAATCAGCAGCATCACAGAAAACCAACAGGTAATTTGACACAGTTCTGTGTTCATGTGTTATAAACCAAGTCACAACCAAGTCAAACAGATGAAAAATGGCAGTTTCTTATGAGCGCAGACTTCCTCAAACTTCATTATATCTCCAAACCCTCAAACAGAGAAAACAGGATAAATTCAGTCACGCCAAATTGTGCCTCATCCTTATCTTTATTAAGCCAGATTGTGTGTTGAAAGTACTTTATTTTGCGTGTTTTCAGCACTTGAAGGCTGCCCACCGGGATGAAACGTTGCACTGATCGCTGCTCTCGTCATCAATCACTGTTAAAGTGAACCATGCGTGGTCCAATTTTTAATTTGACATCACGAAAAATATTGGTCTTTCAATAAAAAAAGGTTTAAAAGTTTTGTATTTTAAAATCGTTTTTTGCCTCTGGCATTAATCAGGGCACCTAAGAGGTCCTAACAAAAATGGTATCGGGCTGATGATGAGCGTAGTTATTGTTCTAAATCAGCATAAATCAATAAATCAAGGAGTTCAAGTAACGTCAATGCAGACACGTTCAGTTAATGTTTTTCTAATGTTTTAGAACAATAACTACGCTCATCATCAGCCCGATACTGTTTTATGTTTGGACCTCTTAGGTGCCCTGATTAATGCCAGAGGCAAAAAACGATTTTAAAATACAAAACTTTTAAACCTTTTTTTATTGAAAGACCAATATTTTTCGTGATGTCAAATTAAAAATTGGACCACGCATGGTTCATTTGAACAGTGATTGATGACAAGAGCAGCGATCAGTGCAACGCTTCATCCCAGTGGGCGATCAGGCAGACCAACAACAGAGAGCAAGGACATGAGCCAATCACAGAAGACAAACACATGTGCAGACAACTTCATAAGCCACCAGCAGAGGGCAAAATCAGTGAGTAAAGACCAGTGAGTAAAGACCACAACATATATGAGCGCAACATATGCAACAAACACAGTTACAATATTCACATATGCAGCAAACACAAGTGCAACATCTACATATGCATCAAACACATATGCAGCAAATACATGTGCAACCTCCACATATGCATCGAATACATATGCAGCAAATACATATGCATCAAACACATGCAGCAAATACATGTGCAACGTCCACATGTGCATCAAACACATATGCAACATACATATGCAGCAAACACACATGCACTATAAACAAATACATAAAGCAACTACACTTGGCAAAAACATTAATCCCATAGACATCAGTCAAATACACATAGCAACAGCATAGACCAAAAACATTGACACATATCACATGTACTTTTTTTTCGACACAAATGGAACCCCATACCTGTGTGTGTGTGTGTGTGTGTGTGTGTGTGTGTGTGTGTGTGTGTGTGTGTGTGTATGTGTTGGGGGGGTCGGGGGTGGCAATCTTGGTAAAGACTTGGTATTTTAAGTTTTTAAGTTATTATAAATAATATTTGATGAATTGTAAAATTATTATTGTAAAATTATGCTTTTTGCTAAATTCTTGCAAAAAAACAAGGTCCCTGTCCCCGGCTGGGGGGAGGATGATCATTACAGAGTACTTTTGAATTCATTACTGTGTTATGCGCATAATGCGATTAATCGCAGAAAAATTATGCAATTAATTGCGATTAACAAATTTAATCATTGCCCAGCACTAATATAAAGCTTTAAAAAAGGTATAAACCTTTTTGAAAACATGAAATAAGCATTAACATACATTCCCAATCAGTACTCAATTAATTCAAGAAAACACTGAGGAAATAGTTATTCACTGTTCATTCACTATGTAATGGGGTATTTTCACAGCTTCACTACTTCCTGAAAATAGCTGTGCACATTCATTTCCTGTCTTGCATTATTGGCCAAACTGATTAATCCAGGTGTGTCTGGTTTAGACTGCTGCAACAAGATTAATCATTTTGGCCAATAATGCAAGACAGGAAATGAATGTGCACAGTTAATTTCAGGAAGTAGTGGAGCAGTGGATACAGGCCAGGACCGCCACTGCCTGAGTGGAGATGCGCAGGAAAAAATGCAATGACGTCACTCCTCCGTTCATTCAGGTACCCCCCCCCCCCCCCCCCCCCCCCCCCCCAGTTTAAACAGCTCCCCGCGCGCATGGGGGAGGGGCGCAGAGCGAGCTGTTTGAACAAAGGGCGGCAGAGAGGCTGCTGACAAACTCTGCCAGGAGCAGGAGACAAGAAAATCCATCTCAACGTGCCAGTATCGATCCGCCCCCCCCCCCCCCCCCCCCCCCCCCCCCCGTTTGTGAGCCTCCGGATGAAAACCTCGAGAAGGAGAAGAGTCCGCCTCCAAGTCACGGCTGTATTTTTCCGTGAGAGGAAACATTTCATCTGCTTCAGCGACTCGGACTTCTGTTCAGGTTTTCAGAGAGTTCATTACTGGGAGGATAAAAGCTGCTGCTGCAGAAATCTTCACTGCGTTGGAAGAAAGGATGGTTCCGTGTAAGGAGGAGCTGGATGTCCAGGACAGACTGCTGGGAGTCAGCGGGGGAGCTCAGAGGGACTTCCCCACAACAGGTAGAGAAAAGTCCGGATCTGGTTCCTTCTGTTTCTTCTCCTTATATGCGCACAATGGACGATAAGCTGTAATTTCCCAGTTTTAACTTTATTATATCAAGCACATACATATTACGGCAGCCTGCCTCAGTCCCACTGAGTGCCACACTCAATCGGGTCCCCCCAGGAACATGTAACAAACGTTCCACGTGACACAGGATCAACTCCTGAACGTGCAGCTGGAGGATGGATCCTGTTCTCTAGAAGCCAGCAGACAGAAATGAGGCTGCAGCTGTTTCTTCTGCTTCAAAGTGACTTTAAAGCAGAAAGCTTCAGGATGAAACATCTGGATCAGAAGCAGAGGAAACGCTGAAGAAGGTTTTTATTGAGGCTCAGTCTGAGCTGCTGACAAACAGTGTTGTGCTAGTTACTGAAAAATAGTAACTAGTTACAGTTAATAGTTACTTCATGAAAAAAGTAACTCAGCTACTTCAACCAAAAAGTAATGCGTTACTGAGAAAGTAACTTTGTAGTTACTTTTAAACGTTTTTTCCAGTGCACTCAATAAATGAAGGTTGACTGACTGAACTCCCCTGTAGCCTTATTTCAGTCTGTACTGATGTTATATTGCAAACTGTTGATGAAACTGACAATTTCAGTTCATCTGCATTTACATCACTGAATCTAACTACTAACTAGCCATGGAATATTATCCATTGTGCACCAACCCAAACACCAAAGTATTTTTTCAATGCCTATTTATTTTCTTCAACAACAGCCTGCAAAAATTAAAGTGGCTTAAAGCAAATATAGACATTGTGATATAATCTATTATTCAAAATCAAGTTGGACAAATTAACATGCTTTCACTCAGCACCTAAGAACTTCTGTTAAAGACAATGAATAAAATCTGAAATGCATCCTGATGCATAACACCATATGCATATCAATACAAAAATAGCCAATTTTATCACAGGGAAAACAAAAAAACAAAAAAAACATGTACCCAACATGTAAACAATAATATATGCAAAATGCACTTCAAGAAAAAAACAAAGTTTACATTTGTGTTTTCTTAACAGGCTGCAATTTTAATTCAAATAAATACCAATTGTCTTAAATACTGTATAAAGTGTTTTTATTCTTCAGTTAGTTGATATGAACATCTTTGATGTTATAGATGTTATAGAATGTAGTAACGTATAGAACATGAAAAATAACATCACACTTACTTTGCTGAATAAATAATTACTCTTACGATGAGGTAACTGAGTAACTAATTCAGTTACTTTTTGGGAGACGTAATTTGTAATTCTAACTAATTAATTTTTAAAAGTAACTTTCCCAACACTGAGAAATAGTAACTATTTACCTCTGCTGTGCGCATCGGTGCATCTTAGATCCAAGATGGCTGCCATCAGCGTCCTCGGTACATAGGACGGGGGAGGCGTCAGTGATGAGCCGGAACTGGAACAAAATGCCGACTGGCCTCCATGGAAACAGGCTGCCCAACCGCCATCGACCAGGGTTCCGACGGATCAGGGAGGAACTCTCCTGGAACCCGCAGCGACTGACCAAGGACCAGCTCTGCAGAAGATGCCTGCAGAACGCAGCTGCCACAAGCCAGTTATCCCTGTGGTAACTTTTCTGCCAGCAGCCGGTCAACCCAGTTGCAGTCCGTAAGGCTGGCACGGAGGACCGCCTTCATGGAGCGATGTAAACACTCGCACAGCCCATTTGCCTGATGGTTAGATAGCCTTGTGCAGTTTCACCCCGAGGTCGATTGCCACTGCTGCCCAGAGCTCGAAGGTGAACTGGGGGCCCCTGTCTGATGCCACATCCAGTGGCGTGCCAAAACAGGCCACCCAGGTGGATATGAAGGCCCGAGCCACCTCTGCTGAAGTTGTCGACGCCAGCGGGTCCACCTCTGGCCATCTTGTGGTCCGGTCCACTGAGGAGGTGCGTAAAGCCTCGGGAGGGGGGCAGCGGACCAACCAAGTCCAGATGGATATAGTCAAACCTCCGTTCAGGAACAAATAATCTCCAGCAGGGCTTTAGTGTGGTGGTGAATCTTGGCCTTTTGACACGCCACGCAGGAGGCTGCCCAACTCCTGACATCCTTCCTGAGACCTGGCCAGATGAACCTCGCACTCGGCAGCCTCACCAATGCCCTCACCCCAGGGTGCGACAGCGCGTAGATGGCGTCGAACACCCAGCGGCGCCAGCCTGCAGGCCATAGGGCGGGGCAATAACAAGCCGTATCCTTGTTATTGCAACGACACACCATCAGTAGGGTAAAACTAACCTGTCTCACGACGGTCTAAACCCAGCTCACATTCCCTATTAGTGGGTGAACAATCCAACGCTTGGTGAATTCTGCTTCACAATGACGGGAAGAGCCGACATCGAAGGATCAAAAAGTGACGTCACTATGAACGCTTGGTGGCCACGAGCCAGTTCTCCCTGTGGTAACTTTTCTGACACCTCCTGCTTAAAACCCAAAAAGTCAGGATGGTGAGGCCCTGCTTTCACAGTCTGTACTCATACTGAAAATCAAGATCAAGCGAACTTTTGCCCTTCTGCTCTACGGGAGGTGTCTGTCCTCCCTGAGCTCGCCTTAGGACACCTGTGTTACCATTTGACAGGTGTACTGCCCCAGTCAAACTCCCGACCTGCTACTGTCCCCGGAGTGGGCTGCGCTCCCAGCCAGTACAGATGGCGCTTATACTAACCACGTAGTTTCAGACTGGATTCACGGTTACTGCAGTTAACTCACCATGAGATGATACTATCTCCATCTTCTGCTGCGGTCGTCAAATACGAGCTCGCGCAAGGTTTCTTCGATGCAGCGGCACCATTCAGCGGCTCATGATATCACAGCCCGGAACCTCACCCGCTCCCTTGCCAGTGAAGACATTTGAGAATGTCCATTTCTCACCACGTTTCGTCAGTGCCTGACGAAATGCCAGAAACTGAGCAGCAGATACATGAGCGCCTCAAGTCTGTCCTTTGTTGTGGGTGAAATTAAAAGGTTTGGCAGTAAAAGACGGCACCGGCCCGCGATTGTTGCATGATGCCACTTGAGGTTCACGTCGCCTTGCTGACGACACGACCTTGTCTCTGCCCCCTCTAAGGCCGAACCGTGCATAATGAGAAATGAGCAGGGCCGAGGCCGACAAAGCGAACCGTGTGGACTCGAGCTGAGGCGCTACTCATGGGAAAGAGCCTTTTGTTTGGACTGAACAATAAAGTTGTGGACATTGATGTTTTCTCAAGAATCATTTCCCGAGAACATTTCCAAGCAGGACGTCTCTTCGTCCCTCTATCTCAGGTAGCGTGGCAAACAGTGAACAGAAGGTCAGTAAACACACCACGAGAAAAACTTCATCCAACAAGTAATCAATCATCAGCTGAAGGTGCTCCTCAAGCAGTCATTTAACAACTGTGCACTTTTTGAAATGTGAGTCAAAGTGTTCCGTTCCACTGCTTCAGTCCCTGTTTGTTTCTTCAAAGATGGAACTATAGAAGTCTTGATACTGATCTTTGATGTTGTATTTTTCTGTCTCTGCAGAGCTGCAGCAGCCCCATGACTGCAGAGAGGAGCAGGTTGAACAGGAAGCAAGCTGCTGTCTACAGCAGGGAGAACCAGAACCTCCACGGGTCAGAGAGGAAGAAAAACCAGAACCTCCAGAGATCAAACAGGAACAAGAATCAGAACCTCCACAGATCAAACAGGAAGAGGAACCAGAACCTCCACAGATCAAACAGGAACAAGAAGAACCTGAACCTCCTCAGGTCAAAGAGGAACAAGAACCAGAACCTCTAACAGAACCTCTAGAGATCAAACAGGAAGAAGAAGAACCAGAACCTCCAGAGATCAAACAGGAAGTAGAAGAACCAGAACCTCCAGAGATCAAACAGGAAGAAGAAGAACCAGAACTTCCAGAGATCAAACAGGAAGAAAAAGAAGAACCAGAGCTTCCACAGATCAAACAGGAACAAGAAGAACCAGAACCTCCAGAGATCAAACAGGAACAAGAAGAACCAGAACTTCCAAAGATCAAACAGGAGGAAGAACCAGAACCTCCACAGATCAAACAGGAACAAGAAGAACCAGAACCTCCAAAGATGGAGGAACAGGAGGTTCTGGGTACCAGCCAGGAGGGAGAGCAGCTTATTCTTAAGTTTGAGATTGAAAGCCTTGAAGTTCCTTCTATTGAGGAGCAAAGTGACCTGAGAGAACCAGAGGAAGTACGGGACACTGAGCAGCTCCTCTCTCAGGACTCTGAAGTCCACCATGAGAACAAACTGATTGATGTTCCTGTTTCAGAGAAGCAGGCTGAAGGTCAAAAGCTTTGTGAGGAAACATGTGGTGAACCTGTCCGCAAAAAACCAAACTTACATCCAAAGGCAGGAGCGGTCACTGACAAGAAGAAAACTTGTGAAACATGTGGGAAAAGTTTCCGTGATCCGAGCTCTTTATTGGTCCACATGAGATCTCACACAGGTGAGAAGCCGTATCCTTGTGAAACATGTGGTAAAAGTTTCAGTCATCAGAGTGCTTTAGTGGTCCACAAGAGATGTCACACAGGTGAGAAGCCATATCCTTGTGAAATATGTGGGAAATGTTTCCGTGTTCAGCAGGCTTTATTGGTCCACAAGAGATCTCACACAGGTGAGAAGCCATATCCTTGTGAAACATGTGGGAAAAGTTTTATTGACCGGAGTCATTTGTTGGTCCACAAGAGATCTCACACGGGTGAGAAGCCATATCCTTGTGAAACATGTGGGAAAAGTTTCACTCGTCAGAGTACTTTGTTGGTCCACAAGAGATGTCACACAGGTGAGAAGCCGTATCCTTGTGAAATATGTGGGAAAAGTTTCAGTCGGTACAGTCATTTGGTGGTCCACATGAGATCTCACACAGGTGAGAAGCCGTATCCATGTGAAGCATGTGGGAAAAGTTTCAATAGCCGGAGTAATTTGTTGGTCCACATGAGATGTCACACAGGTGAGAAGCCGTATCCTTGTGAAACATGTGGGAAAAGTTTCATTACCCGGAGTTATTTGTTGGTCCACATGAGATCTCACACAGGTGAGAAGCCGTATCCTTGTGAAACATGTGGGAAAAGTTTCATTACTCGGAGTCAGTTGTTGTGCCACATAAGATGTCACACAGGTGAGAAGCCGTATCCTTGTGAAACATGTGGGAAAAGTTTCAGTCAGTACATTCATTTGTTGCGCCACATGAGATCTCACACAGGTGAGAAGCCATATCCTTGTGAAACATGTGGGAAAAGTTTCAGTCGTCGCACCGCTTTATTGGATCACAAGAGATCTCACACAGGTGAGAAGCCATATCCTTGTGAAACATGTGGGAAAAGTTTCAGTTATCAGAGCGCTTTATTGGTCCATTACAGATCTCACACAGGTGAGAAGCCGTATCCTTGTGAAACATGTGGAAAAAGTTTCGGTTATCGTTGTTCTTTGCTGCACCACATGAAAATTCACTTGGAGATGAGGTGATGAAAGAATATTGACGATCTCATTGACCCAGTGGGTGTTTTTTCAATCCGATTGAAAACAAGCTTATTAAACGTAGTTGTATACATGTACGGCCTACAAAGCGATCCAATCCTCGTTTATAAGGGTCCTGGGTAAAGCGGATTATACTTCGTCCTATGACATGCGCATAAAATCTCTTGCTGAACTTTCAGGTCTTTAGCTTTGCAGCCAGCAGTCCTCTGCGCGGAGCAGAGTGTTTTTTTCTGCTGGATATTCTGCTCAATAATGTTCCAACATCTTCATGATTCGCTGCTCAGACAGCTCCTCCACCAACCAGATTCCCGCCCCGCTGGCACATCCTGGTATAAGCACCGGGGCTCAGCTCCGCCGATGTTTCGAATTAACTGGTGTCTGTGTTAAGTTGTGACCAACAGATGTTGAAATACTGACTGAAACTTGTAGTGTCTTTGGCAAACAACGGTTATCTACATTTACAGCATGTGTTTACACAGAAATCCGCCATCACCAACTTCTCTCGGGGTTTTTATTAAAAACGTGTTTTCAACCACTGTCCAGTTCTTCTTGTTTTTGACTGTCCTGCTTCCCGTTCACTGCACACGTCCTCATGTCACTACGTTTGAGGGAGCGCACGCGTGGAACAAATAGTCCCTCGTATATTCAGTTCCGCTGAGGACAGTGTTTGTATGAGACATGGCACGGATTATAGATCGGCGTAGAATACCTCATACAATCGAATCCAAAATACAATCCACTCCGAGTGACGCAGATCCACTCAATGTTTATATGACACATTTACTCCACTTCACCTACAATCCGATTATACGGGGCACATGTAAACGTGGCCATTGAGGAAGTTCATCTGTAGCTCCAAATCATTATATGTCATTAGTGTAACATAACCAGTTTAACCCTGTTCAGACTGTTCAAGAGTTTTGTTGTGTAAAAGTGTGATTTTTTTTCAGAAATGGCAATAAAATGTTGACGTAAATCTGATGGGTTTTGTTTTTTGACTCTTTTTTTTTTTGTCAACATGACTGAGTCGCAATTTAACTTGCCTCTTGTTTTAATGCTTCAGATAGAGAAAAAAACATTTTTTGCTTCCATGCAGCACCTGTCTGCTGACATACAATGTCTGAACACTTTCTGGAAAAATAATCTGCCAAATCCTTCAGGACTGATTTTTGGACAGTTGGCTGGCTTTCCTTTCTTAATAAAGTTCCAAACTTTGATAGTGCCATCCATCCATCCATCCATCAATTTTCTACCGCTTATCCGGGGCCAGGTCGCGGGGGCAGCAGTCTCAGCAGGGATGCCCAGACTTCCCTGTCCCCAGACACTTCCTCCAGCTCCTCTGGGAGGATCCCAAGGTGTTACCAGGTCAGCCGAGAGACATAGTCTCTCCAGCGTGTCCTGGGTCTTCCCCGGGGTCTCCTCCCAGTGGGACATGCCCGGAACACCTCCCTAGGGAGGCGTCCAGGAGGCATCCTAACCAGATGCCCGAGCCACCTCAGCTGGCCCCTCTTGATTTGGAGGAGTAGCAGCTCTACTCCGAGCTCCTCCCTGGTGACTGAGCTCCTCACCCTATCTCGAAGGAAGCGCCTAGCCACCCTACGGAGGAAACTCATTTCAGTCGCTTGTATCCGGGATCTTGTCCTTTCGGTCATGACCCAAAGCTCATGACCATAGGTGAGGGTGGGAACGTAGATTGACCGGTAAATCAAGCGATTCGCCTTTCGGCTCAGCTCCTTCTTCACCACGACGGACCGATACAACGACCGCATCACTGCAGCCGCTGCACCGATCCACCTGTCAATCTCACGCTCCATCCGTCCCTCACTTGTGAACAAGACCCCAAGATACTTAAACTCCTCCACTTGGGCCAGAGTCTCTCCACCCACCTGGAGAGGGCAAGCCACCTTCCTCCGGTCGAGGACCATGGCCTCGGATTTGGAGGTGCTGATCCTCATCCCTGTCGCTTCACACTCGGCTGCGAACCACCCCAGTGCATGCTGTAGGTCCGTGTTCGATGAAGCCAACAGGACAACATCATCTGCAAAAAGCAGAGATGAAATCCTATGGTTCCCGAACCGGACCCCCTCCGGCCCCTGGCTGCACCGAGAAATTCTGTCCATAAAGATTATAAACAGAACCGGTGACAAAGGGCAGCCTTGCTGGAGTCCAACATGCACCGGGAACAGGTCCAACTTACTGCCGGCAATGCGGACCAGACTCCTACTCCGGTCATACAGAGACCGGACGGCCCTTAACAAGGGGCCCCGGACTCCGTATTCCCGGAGCACCCCCCACAAGACACCATGAGGGACGCGGCCGAACGCCTTCTCTAAGTCCACAAAACACATGTGGATTGGTTGGGCGAACTCCCACGAACCCTCGAGCACCCTATGGAGGGTATAGAGCTGGTCCAGTGTTCCACGACCAGGACGAAAACCACATTGTTCCTCCTAAATCCGAGGTTTGGACTGGGATGATTCTCAAAGTGTCTGCTGTCACAGGCTGGTGAGGTTTCTGTTTTAAGAGTTGGTGGTTCCATCCATTCAGTCAGACTGAGAGGTTTTCAAAAACAGTTTCACCTGGAGCTTTTCTAAATCCACATTGATCCTTGGTTTGCTACACTGACACAATGAAAAGGCTGTTTGTCTGTCTTGACTTTGGGCATGCAGACAAACTAAGGAAGGTGTCTTTTTTTTATTAGTCCGGAGAGAAAATGCTAAAAGTATGAGTGTGGATTGGGTCTGATACCCTCACAGAGCAAACTCAAAAGAGTACAATAGTTCAAAGAGTTTATCTAAAAACTAATGTCAAAAGCATTCAGAGGGTAGTCCTGAACCAAGTCCAAAAAACGGTCCAAAACACAAGAGATGTCACGAGACGAAGGTACGGTGACGGCCTGGCGACAGCAACATGAGGGGAAGGGGTTGAAATAGACTGGGGAGGGATGACAGAGATGAGCTGACTGACATGAGACACACAGGGAGGACTGACAGGAAGGACAGGTGTGTCCTGATGGAGAGGAGGCAGGTGAGTGTCAAAATAAAAGAGGAAGAGATGAGCAACTCAGAGGTGCACCCGGACACCTGACAGGGTTATACTCATTGGCCCAGTTTGCATGGGTGTTTTTTCAATCCAATTGTAAACAATCGTATTAAACGCGAGTGTATTCATGAACGGCATACAAAGCGATCCACGATGAATCCTCGTTTACAAGGACCCTGGGTGAAGCGGATTATACAGCGTCCTGTGACATGCGCACAAAGTCTCTTGAGGAACTTGCAGGTCTTTAGCTCTGCAGCAGCAGTCCTCAGCGCCCAGCAGAGTGTTTTTATCTGCTGATATCTGCTCAAATAATGTCCCAACATCTCCACGATACACTGCTGAAGGAGCAGCTGCTCCCCTGGCTGCTGCACCACCGTGCCGAGTGGCACGTCTCGGTGTGAGCGCTGCTCCGCATGCCGATGTTTCGAATTAATGGTGTCGGTGTCAACTTGTGACCAATAGATGACTGAAACTTGTAGTCGTTCTGGCGAACGTCGGTTATCGACAGTTACAGTGAGTGTATACGTTTAAAGTCTTTTGTGAGACTTACTTTAATAAATGCCGTTATCAGCATGTGTTTACACAAACCTCCGCTGTCATTCGTTAACACGGGAACCAGTTAATCCATAACACCGGCTGGACGATTGCTCGTATTCTGCTATGGAGCTCTTCATACAACTCGCTTCAGTGTTTTTTCTGTCAGGGTTTTTTTTTATTAAAAAAGTGTTTTTCAACCACCGTCGTGCTCTTCTGCTTGTTTTTGACTGTCCTGCTTCCCGTTTACTGCGCACATCACATGTCACTACATAAGAGGGAACGCATGCAATAATCCCCCGTTTAATTCGCTCGCTGTCAGGCTTATATGAGACACGGAGCAGATTGTCGATCGGTGTACACTACCTTGTACAATCGGCTCTGAAATAAAATACGCTCTGAGTGAAGCGGATCCACTCGGGCATTTATATGACGCATTTACAATCCGCTCCGCCATATAAGCGGATTATACGGGTGCATGTAAACTGCCTACCCAAAAGACTGGGTTGATGATTTTACTGAAGTGAAGAGAAGAGTCACCATTTTGGACACTCCTGCAACTCCTCCATCTTGCATCCAGAGACTTCTGGTAAATTGACAGAAAACTGGAGTCCTGTGTTTTCACAGAAAATGATTGAAATGCCTCAAGAGGAGAAGACCTCTGACATCCCTCTCACTTTAGAGATGTGGGGCTGTGGCTCAGTATGTAGAGCGGTTGCTGTGCGAAGGATGGGGCCCGATCTTCTCGCCCCCCTGCACAGGCAAAAGTGATGCAAACGACATGAAAGGGGGCGAGTTTTCACGGAGCGGGTGTGGTGTCGATCACATGGTGGTGACGTCAGCACACGTCGGGTATTTGTAGGCGCTGTTTATGCCCTGGGAATGATGGGAAATGTATGCCAGAATAAAGCCTCATTCATTGAAGTCACGCCGCTGTCTGGATCATCTTTGGGGATGTAATAGCGGGGAGTGGAGGAAGCGGACAATATGCTGGTGGGTTGTGGTGCAGAGATTATGAACGGTACACCTGTCAAACGGTAACGCAGGTGTCCAAAGGCGAGCTCAGGGAGGACAGAAACCTCCCGTAGAGCAGAAGGGCAAAAGCTCACTTGATCTTGATTTTCAGTATGAGTACAGACCGTGAAAGCGGGGCCTCACCATCCTTCTGACTTTCAAATGAAACTGATATACACAGGTACACGAGAATTGGGGGAGTTGGCACATTTTATTAGTGTGTGTATTTCATTGTTAGAAAAATAAAAGATATTTTTTTCCGTGCATTTGTGGGTTCTGCCTTGCAAAAGTATTCACCCCCTTTGAATTCACTGACGTTTTTCTTGTAAAGTATGACACTGAAGAAAAAGGTCAGTGAATTCAACTTCAGGGGTGGAGAACATTACAATACAATACAATTACAATAAAATTATAATGCGGGTGTCTGGTTTGACCAGGCGGCCTGGTCACATGATCTGGTCACATGACCAGACAGGCGCTAGCGCTGCATGCTCGCAGCTAAGCTACTTGGTTCAAACAGAAGGTCAAACATGAAGCTCCAGGTACATTATCCACCTCTAACCTGTCAGTCACCATAGTCACACAGTTTGTCCTCCAGTCTCCCAACCGGGCAGTACGGTGCGCTGCACAGCCCAGCTGCCCGCCCGCCCGCCCGGTACGTGGGAAGCAGCAGCGCAGCCGGCACGAAAATACTGTGCAAATCGCAATAAAAAGAGGCTTTTGGCTGAGTTGGTAAGCAGCTTACAGTCAAGTCGGCACCGGCCATCTCAGCTACTTGAGTCGAGGCCGACTTGGCTAGGTGCCGACTTCACTTGGTGCCGACTTAACTGTATCCCAGGGGCGGTGCCGAGTTGGCCAGGGCCGACTTGGATTGGTGCCGACTTGACTGACATTTCACAGGACGCTGTATAATCTGCTTCACCCAGGGTCCTTGTAAATGAGGATTCATCGTGGATCGCTTTGTATGCCGTCCATGAATACACTCGCGTTTAATAAGATTGTTTACATTCGGATTGGAAAAACACCCATGTGAACTGGGCCATTGTAAGAGAAGGGAAGCTACTCTGTATTATAAAGTGCTACCAAAAGACGTTGCTTGGATGGCAACACACGTCGCTCCAAAGGCTGTATGTACCTTTCAGCATTAACGGTGCCTTCACAGATGTGTCAGTTACCCATGCCTCGGGCACGAGTACACCCCCAGACCATCACAGATTCCAGCTTTGAACAGTCCGGCTGGTTCTCTTCCTCTTTGGTCCGGAGGACTCGACAACCACACGTTCCAAAAACAGTTTGAAATGTGGACTCGTCAGACCACAGAAGACTTTTCCACTTTTGCATCAGTCCATCTTAGATAAGCTTGGGCCCAGTGAAGCCGGCAGCGATTCTGGGTGATGTTGATAAATGGCTTTCGCTTTGCATAGTAGAGTCTCAACTGGCACTTACAGATTAGGCCATAAGGTGAACCATGAAAAAGTGACTACAAAATGATTTTCATTCCCATGTCTGGCCACTCCTCTTTAGATGAGTTTTTGTTTAGAATATACCCTTACAGACTTTAGGTTAAAAGTTCTCCTCAATACATGCTGGAGTTTTTTTTTTGTTTTTTTTTTTTTGGTCAAAAGCCATATATCTAAATAAATATGAATTGAAAAAAATAGAAATTCTGTGGTGCTAAACTCACATGTTTTATTTATCAGCATTCCTTTAGCAACAAAAAATGTCTCACAAATTGACATTCATACATTCACACTTTGAGGAGCAGGATTTTCAGTCACCCAGGTCACTGTTCAGTCCCCATCTTCAATGTGCCTTCCTCTACCGGTGGGTGAGGGTGCACACAAAACACCCTTCAGACAATGTCCCCTTATTGCTGCTTGGTAGTTTGACCTTTTGCAGAGCTGGTGTCGAGCATCACGTGTTGGAGGCAGTGATAGTTCTGGCAAACCTGATGATGCCGTGCAGAATGCTTTGTATCTTGCATCGCTCACATTTTCAGCAGACTGGCTATACAGGCGGCACACCTATATGCAAAGTACTTCAGAGATGCACTGCTCCAGGTTGAAACTTCTACCCAGATTTGAAAATGCAGTGAGGTATTTTGCTTTTTCACAAGCAACAGAAAATGTCTTTTTTTCCCCTTGCCATGAAAAGCACCAGTAGAGTCCCAGCCTGAGAAGGTCTGAGTCCCAGTAAGTGCTGAACACTCTGTCGTGACCGTCCCGCCCCCAGCCTCCGGCCCAGGATGAAGCTCTGCCCCCAAACCCGCACTCCCACCAGACCCTCCCAGCACCCCGGGAACTTTCTACCACGCTCCTGCTGAGCGTCACACACCAGGTGGGGGAAACTCTGCAATGAATTCAGCTCACTCTAATTTGTATTTCTATTTGCAGGACTTCAGGCATTTCAGTGACAGACGGGATGAAGGGGAAGGACAGATCAGGAGAGGTAATATCCTTTCTGAGCACTAGATGGCAGCCTCAACCTTCTCCAGAATCAGATCAACCCAGTTTGAGGGACACGAGCAGGAACAGAGTTCTTCTCTGAAAGATGCTGATGAAAACATTAAATCAATCACTACTTTGTCTTTGAAAAAGTTCATGAAAATACGTTAAAGGCAATATTTAAATCTTCAAACAGCCTTTTAAAGTGTAGACTCCTAAATGTCGCTGGCAGTAAATCTTTTTTATTTTCAACATTAAATCAAATTGTAACAGTGCAAACAACAGTGAGGTTCCCGTCAGCCCGCTTATATAAAGGTCTCTAATTTTCACTCTATCCCAAGACGCAACGCAGCTGCCCTCCAGCATGATGATGCCTCCGCCCTGCTTCACACTGACCTATAAACATGCTGCTGTTCCAGATGTGGTCCAACGGTTTGGCTCTGTGTATGTCTGGAAACTTCATCTCACTGGAGGGAGGCAGTAAAATAAAAACTTCCCCAGAGAGCGCTGTGTGGGAGGGTCCTGAAGCGGCCCCCCCTCAACACTCCTGGAGTCGCTGTGGAATCCGCTGATCTCCACCGATCCAGCGATCAGATTTGTCTGAGCACAGTCCTGGAGGATCAGGGAGAACACCTGTCCAGGCTTCCTCTGTGGAGCTTCGTGTTCTCCATGTGGGTTTTCCCAGAATTCCCTGGTTTTAGTGGCACCAAACGTCCTGCAGAAGAACCTTCCAACATGTCAGTCGACACTGCATGTTTGTGCTGTTAGGTTCAGTGAATCTGTCCGTCTGAATGGCTCCCACTCAGGATCGGAAGTCAGCCCTGCTCACAGGTCCCCACTGAGGGTCCCTGAGCATGACCCCTGACCCCTGCCAGCTCCCTGGGGCACTGTAATGTGGCTTCACCTCCTCATCCTAAAAACAGGATGGGTCAGTGTGGAAAAGTGGAATTCATAAACTGGGATAAGTTTACTTCAGAGTTCTGCAACGTTTTGGGCCAAACGAGCCTGTTTTTTTTAACTTTCCACCAAATCGAATAGAACTGGAGCCACGGAGCACTTTTATCCTTTAAAACTAGACTCACACAGCGTGTGAAGCATCAAATACAGTATAATTCTTATGTCCATTCAAAAAACTATCTTAAGTTGAATTTATGAAATTTCAATTTCTGTTCAGATGGTAAACATTTACTGATGTTTTTGCATCAGATTTTAAGTTTCATCCGTCATTTTCAGTATTTTTTCTTTGTTTTGCTTTTAGAGCATTTTGACATTTTATCTGACTTAACCATATTTTGCTTTTTTTTTAAGTAGTTTTTTTTCTTTAAGAAGTCATTTTTAACTTTTCTTGTCTTGTAGAAATTTGACTCATTCTGTTCTTTTGAAATCTTGTTTTTTCCTATTTCTTCTTTCCCCCATTTTAATGACTGTGCCTTCTGAGTGTGGTGTGCTCATAGAATAATAACATAATATTTATTTCTTTTAAGATATATTTTAAGTTTAAGGGAGTCGCTACAGAGGCAGGTAGCTTGAAAAAGTCCCTTTTGGAAACGAGGAAACTTCATGCAGCTGGTTTAAAGTTAGATGTAGGTCAGAACCAGTGTTCTCTGTGTGCTAGTAGCTCATGAAGACGTTCTAAAGCCCCGCAGTGACTTGTTCTCTCTCTCTCTCCCTCTCTCTCTCTCTCTCCTTCTCGTGGCTTCAGGTGTCAGGTTTCACTCCTACTTCATCGCGCGCGTCCCCGGAGTGCAGCCAGGCGCGCGCCGGCCGCGGATCGATGCAGACGTCTGTCTGCAGGCTGCGCGGATCCTCGCGACAGTTAGCGGAGGTCATCTCTCGGTGGGGGTGGGGGTCGCGGAGGGAGGGGGCCGCGCGCGGCCGCCGCAGCCTCAGGACCACGGCGCGCGGCCGCGAGATGTCCGCACCGTGAAGGACCGGCACCCCGAGCCCGGAGGGGCATGCACGCGCCCGGGGGCAACAACCATGGTAAGAGAGGCTTTGTTGCCCCGCACGAGCTGACACTTCATTGCTTGGTACTTTTTAAAAAGCACTAATTTTCTGTGCTTAATTTCTCTAAAAAGTTTTTTTTTTTTGAGGGGCCAACAAAAAAAGTAGGTTAAAGTCTCTGAATGACACGTTTGAGAGGAATCTAATTTAACTTTTAATAGTTATTTTTAAGAAACAATACTGTTTAGAACATCTTCTACAATAAAAAATACTTTTGAGCATGCTCACCCTGCTTTATCAAGAGGAAGTGTAAATCCAGAGTGAGTTTATTGTTGCAACGACTGAATATCAGTCACATCACAGTCTAAATGTTGAGAAAGTGTTTATGATGTCAAACATATGGCCCGGGGGCCAAAACCGGCCCGCGGGAGACTCCAGTCTGGACCACCACACCAAGAAACAATTTCAAAGAAAACAAAGTAGAATGAAAGCCATGCTGTCTGGGGGAATTGGTAGAAACACCCATAATGCAACAGCTTTCTACATGCAACCAACTTCTTCATCTTGACTGATAGTGAAAGTTTCCTTGTCAGGTGTTGGACCTCGGTCTGAGGAATCTGATGTGGTTGAAGGTGATCTGTTCATATGTGTGACCTCTCTGGCTTAATGTCACCACGCGGTGCTGTTTGGAGAAAATCAAAAAGGCAAACATCTTTTCCTGATCAGACTCTGGATGAACTGAAAGTTTCTTTATTCTTTCAGTTTAAAAAGAAATGCAACAAATCCATCCTCACTTGTAAGTGCCATATGTACATATTTAAGTTAAAGATTGAGTTCATGATTTGATGTTATGGGAACAGGGAAAATTGTGTTTTGAATTCTTATTTGAATGATTATTAATAGTTTTCTTTTGGAGAATTACAGCACATAATTCATGTTTTTGGAGTAATTTAAGTTGGATAAATATATTGCGCTTTTTGCTTTAAGAAGTTTGTCCTAGTTGTGACGCCATAGTTCCGGTGCTGAGCCGCTAGGAGAGGCTGGAGTCTCACGGTTTTCTGACCGTGTCCGTGTCCGTGTCCATGACCGTGACTGAGGATCGTTTAGCCGTACCATGTCGGACTAGGTGAATATAGGAAATGGAAAATAACTTTTTGAGTTATGGAATCTTATTTTTGTGTAAATAAACCTGTGAAAAGTTCATCGCTGGGAGCCATTTTTTCTTTGGATGAAGACACGCGTCAGCCACAGACTCCAGGATCACATCAGAGATAGGTTTTTATTGGGAAAGCCTACATCACTCCTTCTGAGGAAAGCTGGATGTGGTCTCAGTGCAAAGCGTTCTGGGATTGATCTACAGACTGATTAGGGAGATGTTGTTGATGAATATCATTCTGATCACATGCAGACGGGGCAGTTTGATCGGGCCGGCTGTGAAGTGACCATGTAACCACAGGGACTGTGTTCTGGTCGTCTTGTTGTGACGCATTAGCTGAGCTGTCGGCGCCGTGCGGCTCACGTTAGGTACACCTTCATCTGATCCGACAGGGACGTCAAACTCATCTCAGCTCAGAGTCCAACTGATCCAGAAACACATCAGTCTGAAACACAGGAATTCAAAAGAAAGTGTCCAATTCTTAAAGCATTCTCATTTATTGGTATATTTCTAGAAAAACACATAAAACCCAATGTCACCTTTCTAAATGTTCATGCTTTATAAAGTTTTAGTGTGGGACCAGAACCCTGGACCTGGACTGGTTTTGTCCTGTCGCTGTGTGTTTGTCTCATTCTTCATAATGTTAGCATCTTGCTAGCATCACAGCGTCAATATAATGGTCACAATACGAAGCATAATGCAGCCGTCAGCGGCAGGCAGCCGTTATGGAGGACAAGCTGCGTTTATGTGACGCTGCAATTTCACAGAACGTACATGCTAATGCTAATGCTAATGCTAATGCTAATGCTAATGGTGCTTACAGTGGGACAGCTGTCTTATTGCTGGCAGGATGAAATATCAAGTTCAGGAATAATGAGCTGCTCGAGAAAAGGTCTGGACCAATGCTAATTTGAAAAGCAGCCGTTTCCATCTTGAAGCACAACGCCGTTCCTGAGCAGCTCTGCAAACTGAAGTTTTCTGTGTGTCAGTGATGATTATGAAATTTTTCCTTCAAGTTTCTTTCCAGACGTTTTCCAGTAGAAGACAGTAGCTATCTGATCAGTGAAAAATGAAAGCAACAGTAAGAACACCAGAAATAACCAACAGACCATTATAATGCCCACAGGTCAAACCGGCCCACATGAGGCTCCGGTCTGGAAACCAAACCACCAATCCAGTGGTGCTAATTTCAAAGAAAACTTTCTTTTCTCTACAACTTTCTTAAGAATAGCAGATGCAACACAGCAGTGAGACCCGAGCTGAGATATCACTGATGCTGCTGTGATAGATGGCAAACTGGTCTCAAAGTCATGCTCTCAGCGGCGGATTGTGAATCCATGCAGACAGAAACAGCGAGAGGAGAAGCTTTTCCAACATTTCACTGTTTATCGTAGCAGATTTTTTTCATTGAAGTTGGTTTTATGTTGAAATTGGAGCCATTTTCTGCAGTAATTCTTTGGTTTATGTGAAAATATAAAGGTTTCCATCATGAAAGCTCTGCACCACAGCACTGAACAACTTCAAAGTTTACATTTAAAGGTGCTGTAGGCAGGATTTTGCTCGTCAATGCTAATTTTTCTGTTTTCTTTAGATTAAATATCAGAGTATCCATTGATTAGGAGTGTAGTATAATTGCACTACTGCGAGTGCGCAGCATTTCCATCTGTCTCTGTTCTGAGCTGAAAAGTATTCTCGACAGCTCCAGGTATGTTTCACCAATCAGAGGAGCCCCTGAGGCTCTAACCTGATTGGTCGAGGGGCAGCGCTTCAAAGCTCTGCTTCTCGTGAACGAGCATGAGGAAGTCCAGGCCATATTTACCTGCCTCGTCGGACATAACATCATCAAAACACCACGGAGGACACCATCTGTTTCTACTGGAATTCTTAAAAAAAAAGGCTTTGACCCCAGGCCCGCCGTGAAAAGGTCACAGGTGAATCAACCCGCCGGCGCAGGCGGCCGTGACACTGCCGGCCCTGCTCGGCACCCCGAGGTGGGCACGACTCCCGGTTTCAAATCGCCATCTTGGATGGGTCAAATCGCCATCTTGCGAAGGTAATCCTGCCTGCACACCTTTAAAGGTTGTCATGGCTGTATTTCACTATTTCACGGGGAAATCCGGCTGCATGCGGACATTCAGCTGCAGTGTGTTCGACATCTCAGAACAATGTGAGGTGGAGGAAAAAAAAGGCAGGCATGGCAGGGAAGCTATACAAAGGTTTGAACTTGACATTGTCTGACAGTCACTGAAGTTTGTTTGAAGAGGGTGAACCTTGAACAAAGTTTGTTTGGCATGTGGGACGGCGGGTCGCTATCTGCTGATTGGCGTCTTTCAGGGAGTCTCCAGTCTCACGTTTCTAATTGGTTCCACATGCAGAGCAGAGCAGAGAGACTGCCTGGAGACCAGGAGAGACCGCCACTCTACTCCGCTCGTCCCGCTACGTCTCATTCAGTCCCGTCTCTTCTCGTCCTGTCCCTTCCCGTCCTGTCCCGTGCTGTCCCAGCTCATCTCGTCCCCTCCTGTCTTCTCTTGTCTCGTCCTCTCCCATCCCGTGCCATCTCATCTTGTCCCATCCTGTCTTGTCCTGTCCCGTTCCATCGTCTTTTGTCTTGTCCCGTCTCGTCTTTTCTTGTCCCATCTCATCCTGTCCCATCTCCTCTTTTCCCATCCTGTCTCGTCCTGTTCTGACTCGTCTTGTCTTGTCCCATCCTATCTCGTGTTGTCCTGTCCCATCTCCTCTTGCCTTGTCCCGTCTCATCCTGTCCCATCCCGTCTCGCCTTGTCTTGTCCCATCTCATCCCGTCCAGTCTCCTCTTGTCTCGTCCCGTCTCCTCTTGTTCCATCCCGTCTCGTCCCGTCTCGTGGTCCACCTTCAGGATTTCCGTCCTGTCCACACAGAACCCGTCCAGCGCTGCAGCACAGTCGTCCTTTGTATGTAAAACACCAGGGACCGCCGGCTCGTGGTGTCCTCGGCTGGGCTTTCCTGTTCCTGCGTCCTGAGAGGGAGGGAGGGAGAAAGAAAAACACTTTCCCCGCCGTGCTGACTGAGCTGCACTCGCCCGTCCCTTCAGGAAGAGAAGCCGGTGTTCTGGAGCAGCGGGCGTCTCGTGTCCGTCTCGCTGCAGCTTCATGAAAACCAGCTGCGAGCGCCACTTTTTATTAAAAACTGTCAAACAAGCCTCAGAAAGGACCGGCGGAGTGCACAATCATTACAGCGTCACAAAGCAGTGCTGGAAATAAGGCTCTTCTTTTGTTGTTGCGTTGCTGTGAGATGTGAGCAGAGCTGTCAGAGCAGAGTGAGGATCAGTCCAGATGGTCACTAATCTGGAGGGAAACAACTAAAACCAAGAAGAAGAAGGAGAGCCAGCTGAGATAACGTGGAGGACGGCACCCAGACTCTACACCTGGGGGAACAGTGAAACCAAGGAGCTGTCGATGTTTTTAGAGAAAATCTTGGTTTTGGATGAAGTGGACGTTCTCCCAATGAAGAAAGACTCCGTTTTATCACCGTCTGATAAAATACCAGCAGACAGGACACTCTTAAATGTCTTAGGTGAATGTTTTTGTGTTTTTGTTTCATAAAACTTTAGCGTTTGCATGTCTTCCATGTCCGTTTACGCATAAATTCCAGAAACCCTGAAAATATTGCAGTTAGCAGACCAGGCCACTAGTTGGTGCTGTTGGTTGTTTTAGCAATGAAACCACACACACACGCTGCAGAGAACAACACACTCTAAACATTAACAGTGGAGAACACGGACATTCATATGGACGGAACACCTAGTTGGACTGTTTCTACGGTGACTGTCAATTCTAGAACTACCAAGTCCAGGAGAATATGGCAGGAACCAGGACCAGGACCAGGAGACATTGAGTCCATGAGCAGCAGCTGTGATTCAGAAAAGTTACATTTTCCCTCGTTTGTGCAAGTGGACCAAGAGAACACTCCCAAACTTTTTACATTTTCACTTGGAAACCGTTGTATAATTGGGGCCTCAGCGCTTGTTCTCAAAGGAAAATGATTTATAGCCACAACCAAAATTATCAGCAGTAAAACATCTGATTGTGTACGAAGGGTAAAGTTGTTCACATCCTCATCCAGCCTCCTTCAGTACCACTGAGCTGGTGAACTTTTGAAAACTTTGTGCTGTAAATCTTTGAAGTTAATGAGAACGTTCAGACTGGAGAATTGGTTGTGTTTCTTGCAGTATATCCATCTAACCGTCCCAGCAGGGGTTGAGCTGTGCTCACACACTGAGTCTGGACGTGATAAGTGGACAGCAGCTCCAGCTGGACGGCAGCCCGAAGGGCCAAAACGAAGACTGCAGTAATCCAGCGTGCACAATAGCAACTCTGTTCCACTACCTGACCTAAATGGAAGAAAATCATTATTAATGCTGCTAATTTCGCCCGGAGTGACTCCTTCACATTCCGCCTAATGCAGCGTCTCCAGAGTAAATGCCTCCGTTTGGCCTCTGACACACAATTCCTCTTGAACCTGACCTGACAGAAGGCTGACTGTAAAAGAGCCTCGAGTTTCCATTTCCAGTGTTGCAGCAGTGTTTCTCTGCCTCACCCTGCATCGCTTCATCCAAACCTGACACCTTACGATTCAGCCCGTCTGCAGAGTCAGATCCCGACTGTCCTCTGGATCTCAGCGTTCAGGTGTGAATTCAGAGTTCTTCCTCCCATGTTAGGAGTAAATCATATCCAAACTGATCTGTGGAGTTTTGCACCCTCGTGCTGGAACTGTAGACAGTTCTCTTGGTCGTAATTTTCAGAATATTTGAGTGGAGTGGACAGAAAAGTGTCAGGAGGTGAGAATGAGCCGCTGTGTTGAAGCTGCACAGCTCTTTGAAATATCAACATTGGTCCTATTGTCCATCGACTGTCCAACTGTTCACTACAGCCGTGGTGCTCATGAGCAGTGGCAGCGTTTTAGAAAAGTTCTGTTTCCGAGACGCCCAAAACACTACAAATGTTTTGCGTTTTCTCATGAAAATGTTTGTACTGTAGTGAATGAGGCATATGAGCTTTTCCCTGACAGACTCATTCAAAAGTAGCATTAAATACTGGGGAAATAAGCAACAGCTGAAGAGTTTCACACGTTAAATGTAAGTACGTGTCCTTGTGAAGCCAGCGTTTGCCTACAAGGCCCAGGAGTTCAGTTTCTTACATTCTCAGTCAACAGCTTATCTTCTATTGAGCTTTCTTATACAGGATGAGAACTCGTGTCCTCGAACTGGAAATATTTACAACCCAGCCTCGTTTCTATAGAACAAACATGGAGGAGAAACTTCAGATTTATAGTGGTGAATTAATTTATTGCACACAGTGTCTTTGTAAGCTCCTTTTTAAAACAAAATTCTAAATAATTGATAAATGAGAATTGAAAGTATATGAAAAAGTAGACAAATGACCTTCCTGCCAGGCTGCAGCGGTTCAGTGACGGCCGAGAAAGGTTTATATAAGAAAGAAAGAAAAAGGATCAGATGATCAATTTAAAAGGAGATGTGTGATGTTATCATGAATTCCTCTTAGGAAACTGAATCCTTTGTGTCATTTATAAGTTTAAAAAGAAACACAATAAGTCAGTCGTTAAAAAAGAGGTTTTATTTATTTATCTTTCCAGAGAACACGCTCCATTAAATTAGCATGTGTGGGGGAAGCTGTACTTGGCAGCAGGCTTCTTTACAGCCACAGTCTGCTTGTGTCTGCTCCATCTTTCAGACTTTTCTTCCCTCCATGAATTTCAGCGGTGATGAGAAAAGATCCCAAATGAAATCTGGTTGTAGTTTTGTGAAGTAAGAGCCAGACGAGTCTGTCAGTAATCACAGCAACAGCGTCTCTCTCTCTCTCTCTCTCTCAACAGTCTTTCACTCTTGGACATGAGAAGTTGTCCAGTCTTCAGTCTGGTCCTGCAGACTGATCAGATGATACCGAACAAGCCTCAGAAACGTCCTACAGATCTTCTCCTTTTTTTGGGGGGATTTCTCTCTAAAACACCTCCAGGCCACCAGGAACAGAGCGTCATGTTTCACTAGTTTCTTCTCTGTTAAAGGATGATGGTTCATGATGTTTTATTCTCATCGCCTCAGGTACATCATACGCTGCGACTCGGCTTGTTTTCATCCTACAGTCTGCAGCCAGGATAGATTAGGTCTGTACAGTGAGGAGGCGAGATGTCACCTATGAGAGGCTGAAATCACAGCTTGTAGCTGCTGTTTGTAGGAGTGTTGAACAAAACGGGTTTTCAACGGGCTGCAGAGATTCACTTTCAGTCACTGTGTTAAAGAGCTGATGTTGTCAGTTTGCTCTCTGTGCCTGAGCGTCTTCACACTCAATCAGGAACAGTGAGGAGACAACAGCTGAGCCGAGAGTCTACTGTGGACCGAGGAGCAGAGAGGAGGCTGTGGAGACATCAGGAAGACAGAGAGGAGGCTGTGGAGACATCGGGTCCTGCAGAGAGGAGGTGGGGAGACATCAGGTCCTGCAGAGAGGAGGTGTGGGTGCAGCAGAAGTTGCAGGTCATTACAGAAAGGCCTTGATGAGCAGTTTTGCTGCTGTGGAGACTGGACTTCACTGCTGAGCAGAACAGAACCCTGGCAGTGGAGACAGCGGGTCGCTGCAGAGCAGAGAGGTGTGTTACACAAATAAAGTGAGGATTTTTATAAGTACCTTGTGGTGGTGCAGTGGTGCAGTGGTTAGCACTGCGAAACCTCAATGTTAGAACACGGGGATCAGATGAAGTTTAGCGTTGACCGACCCCGTTTCCATTTTCCCAGTACGAAGTGGAATAGCTCCGCTCTCCTTCAGCTCCGTGTGAGTGGAAGAGGTTGCAGATCGATGGATGATTACTCCTGTCACGTACAACTTAAACCTTTAGGAGTAAATTGGCCAATAAATTAAAACTGACCTCCTTCCCACTGCTACAGTTTTTCATACCGTGCATTTCCTCTGCTGGAGGCCAGAGACGTTCATGTAAAGGTTTGGACTCATGAAGGAAATCCCCATCTGCAGCTTGAATAACAGCATTCAGAACCTCTCAGCATGTTGTGGTTCTTCTCACAGAACCCTGAGCAGTGTAGCTTTGGTCTTCTGAAGAGTTTCACCACATCGTCACCAAGCCGTCACAAAACTGTAACGTTTTTTAAAGTGTCCATCAGTGGATGTCGGTTTCAAACCAGAAGCTTATTAAGAAACGTTTTCAGTGTTGAGAAAAACAAGCCGCCCCTCTGCCAGTGACTATTTGATGAGGGCCGTATTCTCCTGGACGTGAGGCTTATTCAGACTTAAACTTGAACCGTAAAACTGCTAAGGAATGAAAAATGCTTTGTGAGCACATTTGCAAGACCGTCACCCATTTGAGAGATCGGCACACTGGGCCTGATCTTCCAAAGTAGTGGTGTCAAACATTTGCCTCGTAAACCAGCCCCGCCCACTCCTCATCCCGTTTGGATTTTGGAGTTGGGCTCAGTCTGGGTAGGAGCCCACAGAAGGGGATTTCACTCGGTCTGAAACGACCGAGCCAATCAGCGTTGCCACTTTTTGTTTTCACATTTTTTTGGCGAATTCCGGTGGCTAAACCGGAAGTGATGCTATCGCTGCGTGTAGCAGAGATGACGGACTTTAACTTTAACCATTGTCTGAAAGCTGCAATAAGTAAAGTTACAGCCAAAATACCAAGAATTACAACAATCAAGCAAGAGCAAGAGTCTGCGCCTGGTGAGTTTCTAACAGGAAAAGACGTTTTTGCGTGTCTTTGCATGTAAGGAAGCTAGAGCTAATGAGCTAATGCTAACCCTTAGAGAAGCAAACGCATTTTGATGACGTATTTGTTTTGAAGCGCTGATTGGCTGAAGTGCGCTGTCAGTCAAAGGAGTACCCGACACCCCCTGCAAGAAGTTTCAATGGGCTCCTATCCAGACTGAGCCCAAATCCAAATCCAAATGTGGATGAGTAGTGGGCGGGGCTGGTTTACGAGGCTAGTCAAACATAAGAACTATGGGCAAAAATTGGCCCTTAAGAGCCTCCAATCGGGCCCACCAAACCACCAAGGGAATTGTGAGAATTAAAAAAAAAAAAAAAAAGAGAGAGATTTTTTTCCATAGTAATTCCTTGGAAGATGGTCTAATGTATCTGACAGTAAAAATAACACACACTATCCATTTCACCTGTATTTTCCCTTCATAAATACAGAATATGAGGTTTCTGTCAGAGATGAAGCTGTGTGGAAATAGTGTGAAGACGTAGAATGTGTAATGTGACTGATTACCTCTGAAAGTGTTTATAGTTTCATGTTCACTTCTAATGAAACGGAGGCGAGAACCAGCTCAGCCTTCAGCAGAGAATCTTCTGTTACTGTGGGAAGATCCATTTCCTCAGCCGGAGACGCTTCAATACCAGCCGGGTCTGGTTCTGCAGAAAGTCTCCTGAGTCTGGTTCTGCAGTTTTCTCCCTGTTTCAGGGTTTTTTTTCCCCTGTACTTGAAGCTGTAGAACTGAATTAAGCTGAAATTAAGTGTTGTTATAATGGAATCATGTAGTTTGCTGCTTCTGTGTGAAGAAGAAAAGGTTTTGGGAGTTTTGCTGGATTAGTTTCACAGAGCCGTGAGAGTGGACAGGAAACGGTGAGGGGGCTTTCAGAGCTGTCACAGGGACTTCAGAGGCGCTTTGCCGCCCACTCCGTCAGTTGCGAGCACAAATCCGAGAGGGACCCCGTCCACACGGCCATCTGCTGCCGGTCTCGGTGCGGAGGCGGCCCGTGTGTGGACGGACGCCGGCGATGAACGCAGTCACTTGTTGCTGGAGTACAGGGAGTCGTGGGCGAGGGAAGAGTTAGAGAGTGAGAGTTCTGGGAAGGAACCAGCAGAAAGACAGTGTGTGTTATCACAGCTCTGTGCTGATCGCCGTCGGCTTTATGATGCCCGATGGGTTTGCCGTGTTACCCTGACCTTTCCAGAGCCTTCAGTCAAAACAAGGCAGCCTTGTAAAACCTGTGCTGAGTAAGGTTTTCCTGCCTCGCATAGGTTGCCATGCAATAAAAATGGCAGCTTGAAGAGTCGTGTCTGCTGGGCTTTAGAAAAGTAAAGTCAAAGGAGGACGGAGAGAAGTGATCAGAGGCAGAATGGAGGAGTGGCAGAAGAAGAAGAGAAAGCAGTGTGGAGAAGCTTCTACCTGAGGGTGAAGGATTCTGTCCTCAATCCAAACTGTCAGGGTGCCTGTCTGTACAAAACTTCCTCACTGAAATATTTATCCTGATCCAACTTGTACCGGTTCTCCCGGGGTGTTTCTCAGAGTAGGTCACGAGCTACAAACCCCATCCACCTCCTCTGTGGGTCAGATTTTAATGCTGTGAACAAGAACAACACGCTACAGGAAAGATCGCAGCGAGTTTTTTTACTGCTTTAAATGTAAAAATATTTTTACAGTTAAAAACAACTTTTCTCACTGTGGGTGTCTACCAGTGTGGTGAAATAAAACGCTATGCAGTAACATGACTCTGTAAATGCACTTATTCAGGTCGCAGCTCCTCGCTGTCTCCTCAGGTGGCTGTTAGCGTTAGCATTAGCTTCACAGGGCTGTAACAGACTGGGGCTTACCGTCTTACATTGGAAAACACAGAGAAAAACACAATCTAAACATTAACAATGGAGAACATGTGATGTTGGGGTATTGATGATCTATCCCGAGCTTCATGATGCAAAGTTAAATCAAAGTTGGTTGAAGCAGTTCAGAGGCTGGATGGATCTGGACCGTCGCAGCGGTCCCGGTTTTTATCTCCTTAAAGCTTGCACCAGTTCTAGTTCTTTCTGCAGTGGAAGAGTTCAGCTGTTTTTGTAGCTGGATTTAGGTCAGAACTCATTGCTGGTGAATTTCAAGCAGTCCATATTTTCCTTTGCTCTGCTGAATGTGACTCATTGCCTCGTTAAAAGACTAAACACAAGGCTGTCAAATATTATGAAGATGAGATAGAGAGCTGACTTTAGTAAACTTCAGTATGGCAAAAAAAGCATTGCTTTCACTGATTCTCTTGAGTTTCTTTTGTTCAGATTTAAGGTATTTTGACGTGGCCCTCCTCACCCACATGTCACTACCACCAGGAAGTACAGCGTTCAGTCAGAGGTGGGTTCTGGACCGACCTGGTGTCAGCTGGCAGGGAGCTGCAGAAGCTGCACAGAAAAACAATGCTGGACGGCCTTTTCTGTTTCCATGACAACCTGGCAGCGCACCGTGAGGGTTGATTACACGGCCAACAACAGGCCTGCACCGTGTACGGTGGTGAGAGTGTGACAGTGTTGTTGTTGTTTTCTGTCTGCTGGGAAAGTTTCTGTTCAGCGCATCAAACCTGATTCTTTAGTTTCGCCTCATTTCTGAATGATTCAGTGTCCGAACGAAAGAGAAGTCTGGAGGCGCGCTGCACGAGGACGACTTCTGATGAGCGACAAGTTCATCCATCCATCATCCATCCATCCATCCATCCATCATCCATCCATCATCCATCCATCCATCATCCATAATCCATACATTCATCCATCATCAATCCATCCATCATCCATAATCCATACATTCATCCATCCATCCATCCATCATATGTCATCCATCCATCCATAATCCATCATCTATCATCCATCCATCCATCCATCCATCCATCCATCCATCCATCCATCCATCATCCATCCATCCATCATCCATCCATAATCCATTCATCCATGTATCAACCATCCATCCATCCATAATCCATACATTCATCCATCTATCCATTCACCCATCCATCTATCCATCATCCATCCATCCATCCATCCATCCATCCATCCATCCATCCATCCATCTATCATCCATCCATAATCCATTCATCCATGTATCAACCATCCATCCATCCATTTATCATATATCATCTATCCATCCATCCATAATCCATTCACCATCCATCCATTCATCCATCCATCCATCCATCCATAATCCATTCATCCACATATCAACCATTCATCCATCCATCTATCCATTCACCCATCCATCTATCCATCATCCATCCATCCATTCATGCATCCATCCATTTATCCATCATCCATCTATCATTCACCCATCTATACATTCATCCATCCATCCATCATCCATCCATCTATCCATCCATCGATTCACTTATCCATCTATCCATCCTCCATTCATCCATCCATCCATCCATTTTTGTGTCTTTTGTCAGAAACGAAATAATGTTGAATATTAAAAAGTCCGTATTCAACGCATGCAGTTCGAACAATAGCCGTATTCTTCTATGCCTGTCGTGATTTAACATCCTGTCTCTCTTCTCTGTGCAGATTGATTTTTTTTCTGAATAATAGACATGATTATGAAAGCTCTGTGGAGTTGAACCAGGTGGAAACAGCAGAATCCATGAATCAGTCCCAGTTCTGTAAAGGCTCAGTGTGACGGCGCTCACCGAACTGTTCATCCAAACCTCGTGGCCGCTTCAGTCTTTCATCTTTTTCATCGCAATACATTTGCACTATATTAGCTCTACTTTGAAAGCTTTGACCTACTGAAAAAATCTCACATTTTACTGATAGATTTTTGCATCTAGTTGACTATATTTAGAAAAAAAAGCAGCACTCAGATAAACTCAACAGCAGAGTTTTCTTTGCAGTCGTATTAAGTTTTTCCTTTCAGACAAATGATGGAATATCTGACAGAACCTTCCACGGAGTTGCCATTTTTGGTGGACTTGAAGTGTGTGTGATGTGGCGATTTGGTGTGATTTTGGAATGTCAGCCCTGGTTATCGTCTGCTCTCAGGAAACGCTGCCTCTGCCGCTGCAGCGCCGTCCGAGGAGAAAGGAATGTGCAGCCATATGGAGGGAGGATTTCTCTGCCACGGAGTAATTACTTTCAGAGCGCTGATCTGATGTCTGGGAGATGGAGAATATAAAGCACTGCATTCTTTATTCCTTTGCCAAAGGGGGGGGGAGGAGGAAAATCAAGTTCATTCAATCACAACAAAGCCTTTTAACAAAGCTTTCTCATTTCAAGGTGAGATTGGTTTGGGACTCAGAACAGAAAAAGATGTTTTGTGGCTGCCTGCCTGCGGTGTGTGTTTTATTATGAGGCCGCCTTTGGAAAATGGGCAACAGTCGGGCAGACACTCGGGCTTTATTTTTCACAGGACGGCCTGTTTTGAAATGAACAGAATGTTTTAGAGTCGAGTCAGAAAAAAAAAAGGGGGGACACAAAGCTTAAATGAATCAGCAGGATGGAAGACGTGGCTGGTGGTGTGTTCCCTGCTCAAGCTTAAGAGGACAGTTAATAAACCAAAGAAAGAAAATAACGTACTGACCGAGATCAAAGAGAAAAGAAGTTCCGACATTAACTGAGCAGCGTAGCTCGCCGGCTCGTTTTGGACGAACAACATGCAAACGGCAGCAGACGGTTCTTTATAAAGGACGATCACAATAACATCAGACTGTTCATACATGACAGAAGCAAAGGCTGGAGTTACTTTCAGCAGACAAATCCTAGCAAATGAGAGCCATTTGAACAATAGGTTATGTGTTTTTATCCTCTTTAATGTGCACCTCATCCATTAGAAAACCTCTTATTGTTTCAAAAAACGTCCTCAAGTTCAATCAGCAGCTGCTCACATTTCTGCTAAACTGAGTGACGAACAGCTTTTCATGTGACTCTGTAAACACTCATGATATTTCTCCAGCTAAGAACACTCTGAACTTTGCAGAGCGTAAATGCAGCAGCACACTGTCTCTGCTGGCCGCGTCTTTTAAACCTGTGGCAGGTTGCATTCTTCTCGCTGCTCAGAGGCTCCACAGCTTTAACAGCTCCACTGCATTCGCCTCCTGCTTCACTTTATGAGACGCTCCTGCTCTCCCACCGACCCGCGGTGCTGGAGTTAACTAGTGGTGTGTAAAACCTGAAGACCACCCAAATGCAGGCGTCCTGCAACCACAGTGGTGGACGACTTGTTTTTACAAACTTACAATTACACGTTTGTTTACAGCTTCTCGAGCTGAATTCTGTCAACATTCATGTTTTATTCAAGCTGGAAGGATGAAGCAGTGATTCCAGTGGTGAAGGTGCCCAAGAATTCTTGGAAAACATCGATAATCGTGTTTCTGTCATCAGTGTGACTGTCGCCGTTGCCCGGAGTGGCTTTAGCTGCTGCTAATGGATGGCGACTGTTGCATCAGTGGCACAGAACAGCATCCAGTTCTGTAGTCGCTGCTAAAACCGTCTGGATCCACTCCAGCGCTTTTCATCATATTTAGCAGTACTGTGAGAGAATATGGGCTCTGAACTGGAACATAATGAACAAACCACACAATCATTAACACGCTTGTGAATAACAGAATGAAAACATCCACGCTGGTGTTGCTCTTCAGCAGTGTTGGACGCTGTCGAGCTCATTTCAGACTCTGGACGGTGTTTTGGGTCTCGTCAAGTGGTCCACGTTTCATACTTTCAGCCGTTCTTTTTTATTGCACATTACAGTGTTTATTGCCTGAGATAACAGCTAACGGTGGTCATTATGGAGAGGAGAGGGGAGGCTGCTGCGAGGCCCTGGGAACAGAGACGTGGCAGGAATAGAAGATCAGACTGGAACATGAAATCTCAATACGTCACAAAAGAATTCACACAATCAAAAAGTAGCATCTGGCTGTTTGTAGGCAGCACAGCCTCACTTTAGACGACCCAGTAACACCCGGCGTCAGTGGAGCTCACAACCTTCAAACACATCTGGAAAACCATTCCGGACAGGCAGAGTGGAGAAGCCCGGCTTCTCTCTGCCCCACATGCCTGATGGCGTTCATGGGCATGAGTGTGGAGGAGTTCCTGTGCTGCCAAGTCGGATTCTGTGTTCAGTGTTTCTGTGCTGGAAACTGCAGCATGGATTCACTTATTTCCTCCTGAAATTCTCAGATGCGAGTAAAAGCTGTGTCCTGCATGCAAGAAACCATATGTGAAGCCGTGAGGGGAAACGGGAAATGCTTCTGTGGTCAGATGGATCTACATTTTAAATTCTTCCTGGAAGGACGCCATGTCCTGGGCTCCACAGAGACAGAGGACCCGTCTCTGAGGCCTTTATAGTTCAGCAGGATGATGTTGAACCAGTCTGGGTCCAGGTTCTCCACTGATCTCTGTGCATTTGGATTAAATCAACAGCTCCAGCACAGACTCACAGCTGCAACTCACTCTGAATATCTGATCTGCTGTTATAATATTGGGAAGAAGCATTAGTTCAGAACACTCTCCAGTCACATTCTGAACCAGTGATGGGGGTCATAAGGCTCGGGGGCCACATGTGGCCCTGTTGCTCCACTTGACCGACCCTCAAGGTGTAACCAGAAAACCCTGAATCAAATCAAGTTTGCTGTCATTATTCCCGGCTTTATTACATCTAAAATGGTCTCATTTTGTCACGATGCGAAGTGGAAGGACCCACGCGCAGGCAGCCCGGCGGAGTTCAAAAAGTTCTTTATTGCGGGAAACAGGAACGGGACTGCAGGGATACAGGAACGCAGGGATACAGGAACGCAGGGATTCAGGAAGGCTGAGCTGAGCAGACATGCAGGGACACGGAAGCACACAGACAGACCCACAAGGAGCCGACACGACACACAAGGAGAGCCAGACTTAAATAGGGGGCGGACACAGGTGCCACACATTAGGGTGGTAACGAGGGAGGCAGGAGAACATGAGAGCAGACAAACACAAGACAGGACCTGAGCGCCCCCATCAGGCAGCAGGGGCACAGGGCGTGACACATTTTTCACATTCATGGCCATTATTGCATTATTGCTTTGTCTAGCACCTTGGCTAGCTGAGCTAGCAATAGTCTTTCACTATGTGGAAGAAGAAGGTTTTTATTTACCGTATTGGCCCGAATATAAGACGACTCCGATTATAACACGACCCCTATTTTTCAAAGATCATTTTGTTAAAAAAAAATGCCGAAGACAGGTCACTCGTAAAACAACTTTTTATGATACAATTATTATAAACTCAAAACTCACAACTGAGATAACATTTCACGAGATATAAAATGAAAAAATATTACTAGAGTATTGAATAAAAAATATATTGTCTTTCTCAAAATAAGAAACAATAAGCAACAAATAAGAAGCCTCAAGGGGTCAAAACTGCATAAATGATGTAAATAACTTCCCAGTGCCTTCAGCTGAATCATGGCTCTGGTGGTGGGCATTCCATCTTTCCGTCTTTCAGTGGCGTTTTCACTCATCCTTCTATCAATCTCTCTGAGGCATCACTCTTGGGACCACGGAAAGCTTTTCTCAAAGCATTAGCATCTGTAGGCGTTTTTTCTGTGCTCTCCAATAAGGACGAAGCACTCTGCTCCACCAGATCTCCTGGCGGCTTGGCAGTAGTTTGATGACTCTGCTGCGTTGATCACCATCAGTTTAAAGTTGGTATCATAACTCCGCCTCTGTTGTTTGCTCAGTTGTCCAGCGTTCAGCCCCTTTGTTCCAGATGATCCGCCATTTTTCATCCGATCATTTGATCTCATCTCATCGCTCCACTCGCTCTCTGGTCAGTGATACTTTGGCTCCATCTAGCGGCGTGGATGCGTATTGACCATCTACCGTAAGTCCGCGATTATAACACGACCCCACTTTTGAGGATGCAATTTCTGGAAAAAAACATCGTCTTATATTCGGACCAATACTTATTTACTGAATGTAAAAATGAGAAAACATTAATCATGATTTCCAGACAGACCTGGAAATAAAAAGTGATGCAAAGCAACAGCAGCTCATAAAAATCATGTTAAGCAACTCATTTTTATAAAGAAATTATTCTTTTCGAGCAAACTTAAGTCAACGTATGCCTTTTTTCATTTTTCATGTGATGTTTTTGGCTGATTGTCTTCGACCCTGCATGAAGTCACATTGTCATTTGTGCCTGTTTTCTGTTCCTGCAGTGGATTTGTCTACTCGGGTGTTTGTGGCTGGAGCCAAACCCAGCTGACGGTGTGCGAACACGAGGTCCAACCTGGACACACACACACACACACACACACACACACACACACACACACACACACACACACACACACACACCACACACACACACACACACACACACACACACACACTCTAGGAAGAGTTCTGAGCTGCCAGTTTGCCCCCACACACAGGGATTTGGACTAAATCAAGACACCATGCCTGGACTCGATCTGGGATTTTCATGGTGTGAGCAGAGAGTGTGAACCACTGCACCACATCCGGTTGTCTTCTCAGGTTTAGACATCACTCCAACCTTTTGAGAGTTGGGGTTGTTCCGTCACACAGACTGTGAATCAGTGTTTGGTGAAGCTTTGAATAAAACATGTCGACCGTCTTCACTGGAATCACAGTATCTCCTCTGAAGGAACTCAAAGGCCACATTTACATCTGTCGTCTAAAAGGTGTTTTTTTTAATTAACATACAGTGTTCGTCAATAGGAAGCGTCTCTGTCTGATGTTTCAGTGAAAGGTCGTGATATGAGCGTGACGAGTGATTCTCCTGGCTCCTGTCATCAGACCGGTTTCTATGATGTGGAGGTCAGATGCGCTGCTCTCGTTCTCCACGCAGCATGGAGGTTCTCTCGTGTTGGAATGGCAGCATGGCCCGCCCAGAGGTGAAGGAAGGCGGGCGTCTCGCTTCATTATTATGCTTCAGCAGATGTTCCAGGATAATTCAGCTCCTCTGCAGGCAGAGGAGAAGGTGACTGCGGGACAGAAGGTCACTCTTGAAGCAGAAGAACGTGTTTATCTTCTGCTGTAATTCACTCTCTATCTCAGCTTGTCTCTCTTTACACTCTCTCTATCAGCCGACATATTTTCCAGCCTGTGTAACTCTCCCTGAGATACAGGATGTGTAGGAAATGGGCGGATGAAAAGGTGAAAGATCTGTTAACAATTTCCTCATTAATGTAACGAAAAGCTGAACTGAACAGACCCAGCACTTCTCTGGATAAGTCCTGCCTTCCCTGGACAGACATCAAGCTTACATGAGCATTTTTGCCTTTTGAGAAATCTCCCTCTTTCCAAGGTTTCGGCCCAGTGGAGGACGATTGCTCCTCATTAGAAACATTTGACCTTCGATACAGAGGCGTAGCGCCCTCTCGCCTGATTAAACCTGCCTCGGGCTTCACCTCTGTAATTTTATTCGACACATGGTTTCCAGAGAAGAAAGTCGCTGAGAGGAACATTTCTCTCAGCTGTTGTGTGTTTCTCCTTCAGAGATAATCTCACTGGGAATGTTTTGATATTGGAGAAAGGTAAACCGGCGAGCACGACACATGAAAACATGGGAGAGCCCTTGTAGGATGGCGTTCTAGTTGTCTGGTTGAAAGTGTGTTGTATTCTCCACATGCGTTGCTGTCCACATGAATTATTTCTCACTGTGTGAGCACTGATTTGTGTGTGTGTGCCATGTCCTCCTCATTGGTTCACATCACTTCAGTCATTCCTCTGTTACGTCAGGCTGCCTCGGGCATGTTTGCCCTTGGGCAACATGCTTGCTTCTACCTGATCCTGATCCTGCAGCACCTTCCACGTACCACTGCGTGTCTGATGGTGTTGTGTGGACATGATCCGCCGGGGTCAGGCCGTGGATCACACTGAGCTTCTGTTCGCTCCAGAGGCGGGTAGAGGGGTGAAAATGGTCGCTCTGTATAGGTTAGCCGGCAAAAGGTCGGGCCGTGACATTTTGAAAAGATTTGTTTGTTTAAGTTCCCATTGGTGAATAAGATGTCCAACAAGTGTCTGTTTTCAAAGGATAATTTGGATCAGTCACTGAGGTGAAGTGAAAAGTGACATGATGACTGTGAAACGATCCTATGATATGAAAGAGGAGATTAACGGCACTCCTAAATGTTCAGCAAATGCAAATGAACCGGTGTTTTATTCAGAATATCCCTCAGAATGAACAGTTTCAATATGGCTGGTCTCCAGCCTTGTTTAAAGTTTAGATTAGGGGACTGTGTATTCACTGTTTGCAGATGATGTTGTCCTTTACGCTCCATCAGTCGAGTGTCTCCAACTGGAAGAGTTTTCAGTGTGAAGCACTTATTGATCAGTTATCTCCGACTCCAAAGCTCTGTAAACTGAATGTCTGTGACCTTTTAGTACTTTGTTTACCTGACAGTGGCAATATTTGACATTTATTTCCAATTATCACCACCACTGCTGCACCAGCTGGATCAGTTCATGTGCCTGTGTCATGCCAACTAGCGGCCCTTTTCTGTGTTTCTTGTGATCCTGCTTGTGAAGCGATTGTCAGCAAACTGTTGCTGTCTGCCAGTCTGAATTCTCCAAACCAAAAATGGAAAAGAAGTTGTAGTTTAAAGGAAATCACTGCCATTTAAACAGGGTCGAAGTCCATTGTTCTTTCAAGAAGACAGCATGTCCATGGTGGCTGGGTTTTTCTCTGTAAAACTGAGACTGGTCCACATTAAGGGGTTCCAGTTTGGTTTAGTAAAAAGTTTTCCGTGACCTTAGATTGGCCCTCAGTGTAAACCATGGGGGTCAAACACTCGTTAGTTCAGTGGCCATACAGTCCAGTGTCTCTGTTAATGAAACCTTTTGCTTCAAAATACAGTGAAATGTTTTTGAAAATCAATTGAAAGTTCAGCAATCAGTGTTTTTTTTTTTTCTTTTTGACATTTTTACCCTTGCTTGGTGGTTTAGTGCAGCAGATGGGGCTGGTTTTGGTTCCCACAGGCCTTATGTTTGACACCTCTGATGTAGATAACACATGGGAAGAAACCCGAAGATCAGCCAGATGTTTATAGAAAAACTGAACATCTGAGGGTCTTCATGACTTCTAACATGAAGTCCTGAGTCCCAGACAGACCTGAGCGTTACAATTCACCTCATGCTGGAGAGAAAAGATAGATCGGTGCTTGATTTGGGGGAGTTCTTTCTGATTTGCAGATTTAAGCTCTCCCATCATGTGTTTTCACTTTGGCGTAGGGATGGACTCATCGCTGGCCAGAATGAAGGGTTAGTGGAGAAAGAACCGTAAAGAACAGTCCAGAGAGCTCCTTTTGCTTTTTGGACGAGTCACTAGTTATAATTGAAAGTGAACTGCAGTCGGTTTTGAGCTTCTTCCATGTGGATTATGAAAGCCGGACAGCAGTAGATGTTAATTTAGAGAGAAGTTAATCATCAAAGTGAAGATGAAACACTGAGTGGGTGGAACAAAGAGACGATGGGAAAGTTCTCCATGCTCGTTCTCTGTGAAATTACGCCGGGTGTTTCTCTGGACGCTGACTTTCCAAAACCACATTGACTCTGTTGTGATTAGGATCATCATGACTGTAAGCCTTTCTCTCTTTTTTTGATTCGGACCCAGTGACCATAACACAAATAAGGCGTCCTCCCTCTGTCCTGTAATCTTGTAAATTGAAGCGTCTCTCTGCTGCTGTGCTCCCATTGTTGACTGTAGGAAACCAGAATGGCGTCAGGCTGCGAGTACTCTCTCAACTCATTTATTTTTCATTTTCTTGTGTTGTCATCATCCCTGCACATCACAGAAGGACTGAGCAGTGGCTGAATGCTCTCAGCGTCTCGGCGCATCGCTCTGCTTTTTGTTAGCATCGCTTTTGCATCTCTTTCATCTCTCCGCCGCTCTGCCGCCGTCCTCTTTGTTCCTGCGCACGCCAGTGGATCTGACCGCTTTCATTAAGGTCTGCACTCCGCTGACAGCTGAGACACACACACACACACACACACACACACACACACACACACACACACACAGGATCAGCAGGGACGTTTGAATGCGATTCTGCCTACAGTCTTCTGTGTCTCTTGTCTCTTTTCTGTCTCCTTCGCTCTGTTTTCTCCTGTTGACTGACTGAACGCTGTAACAGAATTTTGAGTGTCTGTTTTTACAGAAAGTGCAACATCTTGCACAGTATGGTAAATATTTATGACAAGGACTATTAATGGAAAATAGAAATACTGGTCAGGATGTTCACCATTTAAAGTAAAACTGCTCTTAGGCGAAGTTTAAACATTTTAAAGTGAAAAACTTTAAACTTCTGTTGCATTCTGGGTCTCCGTTTGCACAATGCTGCTCAGAGCCACTGGAAACGAACTTTAAAAACAAAAAAAAAGGTGCCAAGGTTGAAGTTTTGAAAACATGCCAGCTCTTTCTCTATGGAAACAGAGGAAAATTGAACTTTTCTGAAAAACTGCTACAGTAAACAGTTTCTTCTGCTCCTGCGCAGGAGATGGACAATAAGAACCATGTTTTCCTCCAGAGAGTCAGGGCTCCCAGTCCAGATTCTCCTGGACTTCCAGCTCCACCGAGGGTAATGCAGGCAGCTGAGGTGGGTGAGAAGCAATCGTCTTCCCAGCTGAAGTGTCCTTAAGCAAGACGGTGAACACCAAGTTGCTCCAAATAGATGTGGAGGACGTTGCGTGGCGACTGTTGCCGTGTGCGGCTGAATCGGTGAACATGGCTGATAATGTAAAGAGCAGCGAGAGCGCTGTAGCAGTGAGACCCTGCTGTGTGAGTAAAGTCCATTTACCACGTGATGCCGGCACTGACCCGGACCAGAACCAGGAGAACCTGGACCGGAATCCACTGAGCATGAGAAGAGGAGTGAGTTACTCCGGCCGTCGTCCTCATGTGCTTTAGCAGCGTGTCAGAAAAGTTGCGTTTCCCCCCGTTTCCATGGAGACCAAATCGTATTGTTGTCAAAAAGTTGCCTTTTCAGTGGCTTGCTGTGTAAACCAAAACCCAAAACACAAAGATTTCTCTCTAAAACGTTGCTGAAATGGGGCCTGAGCCGTGAGCGTGTCCGTCTGAAGCGTGAGGACTTGGTGCATCAGTTTGTTCTGCCGTCCGTTGATAAATGAAGGTCGGCCACGCTGAGGTCTGACTGCGCTGAAGGAAACCCTCTGAGCCCGTCTGAGTGAGTGTTACGAATGCCGGAGCATCCGGAGCCTCCGTCTCTCCGCTCCTCTGTTTGCCTCGCGCACAAAGAGGATCTTTCTCATTGGAGTCTGGCGATTAGTGAATGGATGATGTTCATTAACACACACATAACGCTGCTCTCTCTCTCCCGCAGGACCGACTCTCTCTCAGATTGAATTAAGCCAAACTGTGTTAACTGATTATCCTCCGAGTGTGTGAATCCGCTTTGATCTGTTTGGAGAGACGTGCTTTTTGCCTGAGCGGGATTTGCGTGTGTGTCTGTGTGTGTGTGTATTTGTTAGCGAATGCTCATTTGTGTATTCATGTGTGTGTTCTGCTGCTGATAATTGAAGCCGGCGCTGACAGAGACCTCCTGACCTCATAAATTTCAAACATAATTCTTCCTTTGATGGCTCTATTAAAGCAATCTGGACGAGCGGCTCGTTTGAACCGGATTGTGTAACGGCGGCTCGCAGCTCCTTATCATTCACATGGTGAAACAACTGCTTTCCCTCCTAATATGCAGTCAATATTGAGTAAACACCTACGCTTCAGTCTGCTGCCTCTCCGCAACGTGACTGTTGATCAACACCAGTGAGAAATATGCAATGAAAATAGTCTTTGAATGAGGCGCTGTGGTTGGGTTCCTGCGCCGGCTTGTTTTGGTGAGTTTCTCGCTCGGGGAACAGATGAATCTGAATATGTGGCGAATCGTTGCACAACAGCAAGTGGCTGTCAGTAGCACAGTGAGTAGGAAAGGAACTGAACAGGCTGGAAGTCTACATGCATTAAGGTTCTGGTGTCATGGTTGTGTCCAGTGGCGTGTTGGTCCCTGGAGAAGAGGGTTTCTGCTCAGGTTCTTTCAGAGCCGCCCAGAAATGCTGTTTTTTTAGAAACAGTGGCATGCAAGATGACTGGTTTTAGTGAAAATCCGCTCTAATACCCCTTTTCCCACTGGCCAACAAAACCGTTTAAACCCACTAATACCCGGCTCCTCATGGCAGTGGGAAAGGGTTTAAACGGCATTTCGACCCGGGTTTTAATCGGCTCGCCACGATCGGCTTCAGTGGGAAAGCCAGACCCGGGTCGACGCAGTAATTTACGTGATGACGTCGCCGTAGCGTGGCTACGTTAGCACGCTAGTTGTTTTTAGACACAGCGTGAGATTTCCTTCGTCAAGATGACCGAGCAGTGGCAAGACAGCGAGACCAGAGAGCTTCTCTTGATCCGTGAGGAAGAGGAGATTCGTCCACAGGTAACGGGGACTGAGCTCGTCTGCACTGTCTCCCGCGCTGATGATGTCCCATGTTGATGACATCATCAGCGCGGGAAAACGCAGCCACGCAGCCCGCCTGCAGACGATTAGACCCGGGTCTGCAGGCAGTGGGAAAGGAGTCAGTCGCCGATTGTTAGCGGGACTTGCTAGTTTCAGCGGGAAAGGGGTTTTAGTATCTGCTGATTGCATTCTCACCGTGACCTGCCCTGCTCTGCCTCTGATTGGCTCCTCACCTCTCGTGTTGCATGGTAAACATCGACATTAACCAACCACATGCAGCGAGTCTGAGCCAATCAGTGACGGAGTCGGGCGAGTCACGGCTTCATCGTCCTCGGGAAACGAAATAATCTGGTTCGTAGAGACTTCTGAGCAGCTCCAGTTCCTGATGTGAGTCCGAGTCCCGCCGTCCCCCCCGGCCTCCGTCCCGCCCCGGGGCGAAGCCGGCTGCAGACCCGGTGGCGTGTCTCGACCTCGCGCCTCATGCCTCCCCAGCAGGCCGGAGCCGTGGCAGGAGGAGAGAACAGGAAGCAGAGGAAGAGGGAGACGCTGTCAGAGAGCCGGGCGGCCGGCCTGTCGGAGCACGCCAGGGTGAATGTAGGAAGATCCGTGTCTGAAGCGTGTTACACGGTAGATCCGTGTTTTGATAGTGTGTCAGCATGTGGAGAGAGGGATGGAGGGAGGGAATCAGACACACACAAAGAACCTGTCAACCAGGAGAGATAACAAGAGGAAGCTGCCTTCAGCGTGCCGGCAGTCCTGTCATTTTTCTTTTTGAAGTGACTGAGAGAAGATGAATCGCTCTACAAGCTCATTCTCATGAAGGATTGGAGGTGCCAATGTTTGTGTGTGTGTGTGTGTTTGTGTGAGTGTGTGTGTGTGTGTGTTAGTGTAAGTGCTAAAACAGTGTGTTCACCATGTGCTTTCCTTTTAAAGTACTCATTGACAGGGTCAGAGTGCACGGCTCCCGGCCTCCTCCGTCGCCCTGCTCTGTGTCCTACATGTTGGACGCTCGTTAACACCGCTCAGCCAAAGCAAGAGCAAATAACGGAGATACGGCAGTGAGAAACCAGAGGGAGCCGAGGCGTTTACGTCCAGTCACTTCATTGTTTGATTTTGTGACGGGAGTGTTTATTATCATTGTCAGTTGATTTTATTTTGACCATGTACGGCAGAGGTGTCAAACATAAAGCCAGTGGGCCAAACCCTGTGGTCTTCCAGAACAGTTTGGGAATTTTCAAGTTGAATGAATCAAAATGTCGCAGTAAGACCCGAACTGGGAGTCAGAATTATTTATGTACGGTTATTAAAACATAGTTTTAAAGTTGTCAGCGACGTTCTGATGTGGATGGTTAAGAAGCAGAACCACAGACAGAGCTCATGTCGGGTTCCTGAGGCTCATGGGAAATGGAGACGCTCCTGTGTGGTCCGGACAGAGGGGTACTGTAACTCAAGGTGCTGGTTTTAACAGAGATTTGTCAGAATACACACCTCTCGCTGCACAGTCTGTTGTGTTACGGAGCTGCTCTGCGGTAAAGCATTGTGGGAACGCCGGTCCTGGGATCAGGACTGAACCACGGAGAAACGGCAAGAAAACAACAAGGTCTGGTCCGAGGAATTCCATCAATGAAGGTTTTCTCTTATATCCTCAAACCAGGGTTTGAATCCCCAATCCCCAAACCTCCGGCCGAAACAGCAGAACCTCTCCTCTCAGTCTGGTTCTGCAGATTTGCTGTGAAATTAAACCTCGGCGGTGTGAATCATAAAGACACCGCTGAGGGACCGTCGAGGCTGCCAGTCCTCTCTGCAATCAGCTCATTCATTCAGAGTCCCGCATGAAGCGATTAAAAGCAGCGGCGCTGCGTGTCGCCTCTAACGAGCTGCAGACGGACTGTAACGAGTCCAGCAGAGCTCAGGTTTAGACTTTTTATTTTTAAAACTCTGCCGTTTCTGCAGTAATTCGGTAGATTGTGAAAAACACCCCTCTAAGTCCCACACAGGGACCATTTAGGCCTAAACGTCTCAGCGTGGACGGCCATTCAGGGCCATTCCAGGCTGAAGGAAGAATAATGGGATCCTTTCACAGGCGGAGGGATCCGGGAATGTTGTTAACAGCTGGAAGGCGTCTCGAGGGCCTGAAACATTCCTCTACCTGGACAGAGAGAGGGAAGAAAAGAGGATGGCGGCGGCCGCTTTCTGGGTCAGCCTGTCAGCTCTGTGACGGAGCTGTCAGGTGAGGATGAGGAGCGGGACGTTCAGATAGAGCGAGCAGTGTTCGGTCCGGGCTGCAGCTGCTGCTGTTCCAGTCGGCGGGAATGGGAGGAGGCGTCGCCGCCGGGACCGCCGCGCTGAGCGCTCCCTGTGGATGCATTCCACTGGTGGGCCACCCGGTCTGCACCGGACCCCCCAGCCCTCCACAAGACCAGCTCACATGACGACTCAGAAAAGTAGTGAACTTTACAGGCTCAAAAAACAACAGTGGAATCGATGGGTCCAATTTATACCCATCATGGAGCAACATTTGTGATCCAGATGGACTGAGCTGCAGAGCACCGTGCTTTAATGCTCTGCAGGACGACATGTCCGGACCCATGGAGCAACACTGCACAGAAATGTGTCGAGACTTTATTATTTCAACATGGCATTGAGCCCCGTGGCAACAGGCCAGAAGTAACAATCTGAAAAATCTAAGAAAAATGACTAAAAACAATAAATTGGAAAGAATTTAAATTCTTCATTCTTCAATTCAGCTCAATTTTCATTCATTTCACTTCATTTTCTTTCTATAGAATCAAATAAACAGTCGCCTGAAGGCAGTTTTACAGAGAAACATCAACAATTCCTCCTGAGCAAAGGAGAAAACTGCCTGTAACAGGAGGAAACCTGCAGAACCACACGGAGAGACTTTCTGTTGATCTAGCTGAAGGTTAGAGAACTGAGAATCAAAGCTCATATACTTAAATCTATTTCAATACTCAACAACATTGAGTTAAAGCTTCTGCTTGAAGTTTCTGTCTTTAGTATTTATTTTATTTTGCATTTCTCACTACATCCCTGTGTTTTTGTGAGCTGTTTTGGCTGTTCTGGTTTTATTGCCGTTGTTTTCATGGCGCTGTGGTTTTGCTGCCTGTATTTAAAGGCCTCAGATGAAGCAGCACTTTGAATTCATGCAGCAGAATCACTTTTCCAGGCAGACGGCGTGGCCCCTCGCCGGGCGCCGAGCGGTGGCGGTGAGCTGCATGTGGAGTTATGGCCCTGCCCGCGCTGCACGGTCCCGGTTGGATCGGCCTGACGGCTCTGAGCCGTGCAGAACTTGCTCTCATTACTCTACATATTCAGATTTCCCTCCTGCATCAGCGGGTCGCTCTGATCCCTCCCTGAATCCACACACCAAGCTCGTTCTTTACCGTTTGTGTGGATTGTGATCTTGCAGACTGTGTTTCGGGGCTTCCATGCAGATGTTTCCTTTCTGCACGCCGGCAGCCTAAAGACCGGGTTAGCCTTCGGGTTACCCCGCAGGAATCTCAGCTCCACGCTGTGTTTAGTGCAAAATGCTGTCTTTGAAAATGTACGGTCCCACACAGCTGTAATTATGGCTCTGCCGTTCTCCTTCTGACCCGCTCTTCTCTTCCTTTCTGTCTTTGTTGTATTTGTTTTTCCTGCAGGTCCGGCGAGTGTGGTCAGCGCTCTGCTGCAGCCAGAAATGGATCCTGGTGTTCTCGCCTCTCCTCCTGCTCTCCCTCACCGTCCTCATGATGGCCGTCACGCCGCCGCTGCCTCTTCCTGCCTCCAGCAGGGACCGCAGGTCGTCCCGGGCCCTCAGCTCCGCCGAGGACTTTGTCAGACCCGGACCCAGGATGGTCGAGCCCCCTCGGGCCGCCATGGACCCCTTCCTCCACCCGCCTCTTCACAGCGGGGCCTGGAGAGGCGGCGTGGGCGGAGAAAAGCGTCACTACCCGCCGCAGCCCAAACCTTCTGGGGACGACAGAACCGGCTTCAGAGGGAGAAGTCGCTCCAGCAGATATAAACGCAACGGCAGCGCCGTGGCCTCCAGGAGGAACCAGCCCCTCCGGTCCAGAGGCCGCCGCCAGCCTCGGTTCACAGCCCCCAGCAGCGAGCCAAGGCGTAGAATTAGTCGGAGCGACCGCAGCGCCGGGGCGAAGCCGGCGGCGCCGACGTACGTCCATGCAGAAAGAAGCAGATCCACAGCGGCACCGGCCCGACCAGATGCTGGAGGCGGGCCAAAAAACAGCCAAATACAGGCCAGCACAAAGACAGGAGGACTTCAGCAGGCCTCAGGGACGCTCAGGCGAGAGAAAAGACACGCTGTGAGGGCTGATCGGGCGGCCGAGGCCGCGACAAGCCCCACTGTGGGTCTGAAGGAGTCTCCATCCACGCTGAAAGACGACCGCAGCTGGTGTCAGACCGTCGGGGAGCAGGACTTCCCGGACGGCGACCGCAGGAGCATCAGGACCGGCGGGGGCCGCCTGCCCTGGCTCAGCAGGGACGACGTCCAGAAGATGGAGCTGCTGGCCCGCGGGGAGGTGGTCAGCAAGGCCAGCGTGCCGGCGCACGGCCAGGTGCTCCAGGTGGGACTGGATCCACCTGCAGACCCACAGGTACACTGATCTGCTTCAGGGCCTTCACAAGTCTAGAGTCCAGAGACTCACAGTATCAGTCCACACCTCTGACGCTCATTAGCTTTATCACATCTCAATAAAAGACAGGGATATTTTAGGTTTTAATGCGACGAGATGTGTATAGTTTACTCCCGTTTCCATTTGTTTGTGTAACATATTTTACCAGTGATGTACTGATGAAGGAGTTTTCAGTTTGATCTGCTGCAGTTTAATAATGAACAGAAGGTTTTAGTTGGAGGAAGACGCTGTAGGGTTTTGGTCTTCGCTGCTCATGGAGCTCCACCCACACACTGCCACGGGAAAACAGCTCTTAGAAAGGGAAGCTAATGATTATTTAAGGCTGCTAATGCCTCAGTCACTGTGGAAAGCTGCTGTAAACAGTGTTTGTTGAGTCACGTGGGCTCTGCAGGAAAAACGGCTGCACGGTTTACTTTACATTGATTGATCTGCACAAATAAAACATGAGTGAATGATTAGCTTCAGATTTAAACGACCGTCAATAGAAACAGTACGATGAAAGCTTAACATGCTCAGGGAAGAGCAGGACGTCACACTTTGCTGAAGTTTGCAGCAGTTTTGAGGAGTGAATGAGCTGCAGTGAAGTCCTGGCTCTCCGGCTGCTTCCTCCCTCAGAGTCCGCCGGGCGCGGCGGCTTCTCCAGGGCGCGGCGCCGCGGGCAGCCAGCCGTCCGGCCACGGCCAGCGCTGCAGGACGGGCCGCTGCTGCCTCGTCAAGCGCACCGAGGACTGGTTCGAGGTGTTCGCCTTCCACCTGGACCGCGTGCTGGGCCTGAACCGCAGCCTGCCCGCCGTGCTGCGGGCCTTCCGCGGAGACGTCCTGCCCTACCGCTACACTGGCGGCGCCCCCAGGCCGGCGCTGTGGTGGGACCCGGACATCCGGCACCTGGCCGACAGGGACAACGACCAGAACTCGGTGCCGCTGAGCTGGGTCCAGTACCAGCGGCTGCTGCAGGCCCACTGCGGCGGGGAGACCGCCCTGGACTCCGCCCCCTGCGTGGGCGTCCGGCACTCGGAGTGGGGACGGCTGGCTCTCTTCGACTTCTTACTACAGGTAAGAGGACGGACAGTATCTACAGTAACAGTTACAATTACAATACCACTCTGTGATTCTTGGCTTGGAACGTCTCTGTGTGTAGTTTGCATGTTCTCCCTCAGCGTGCAGTGGAATTCAAGTTTTTCGCACAGTTTAAAAACATGACATTTTTGCTCTTGGAAACTATACTTCTGCTACCACACTTCTTATTGCACCTGCATTCAGAGTGGTGCACTGCGGCTGAATCTTTGTGACGAGGAGCTCTTCTCTCAGAACCGGATTACCGTACGTAGTCTGTGTGAGATCTGAGGTTCTTCCTGCCAGTCTGTTCTCCTCTCACCAACAAGGCTCATTGAAGACCCTCGTCTCCAGGTGATGCTTGACATTCCTGTCATGTCTGCAGCTGATGATCACCGCGGCTCCATGAAGAAAAGCAGACCTTTTTTTTTCTTCAAAACGCCGGCTTTCCTGGTTTGACCCGGCATTGACTCGCAGAGTCGATGTTTTCGATCCATCTCTTCATTCTTTATGGTTTCTTCCCCTTTCTAAAGCTCCACCAGACATTTCTCCCTCATTGATTTCTGCTTTGATGGATGAAAGGTGATGAAAAGACTCGATATTAATTTGACATTTGCTTCACAAAGTGCATAAAGCCCCGAGCTGAATGAGGCGTCCTCCGTCCTCCGTCCTCCGTCTCCGCCAGCTGGATTTGAACGGCGTGTCTGGAGTTTCATAGGAACACCCGCTTTCTGCCTGATTCCTGTCGGATTTGAGGATTCCGTCCAGTGTTTGTGTAGCAGATTGCGAGGTGAGCGTGAAGGCCTGCCGCTCATTACACTCCGCTGTCAGGAAGACGTTTGACTTCATGGTGACCCAGTAAACAGCTTTCATCGGGCCGCGTTACATGGAGGCTTTGGGTGCTGCCGCTAATGCATCCTGTGTATTATGTATTGTCCATTGATTACCGATAAATCCGTCTGCATGAGGCCTGATGCATGGGAAAAAAAAAGTTCCTCCTGGAGAGAAGGCAACACGCTGCGATGAATTCCTCAGTTCATTAAGACGGAGCTCTTTGAGGAGTTATTGAATTTTTGTGAATGCAGATTCTTAATTTCAGTCTTCTCATTAAGTTGCATCAAAGCATGTAATATGGGTTAGTCCGAAAGCCTCTGTTTTAATTACTTTATTGATGTGGCTGAGTCTCTGTTTACTGCATTGCCAGCAGTTTTTCTTTTTTTTTTTTTAGTGTTGCAGGTTTAGCAGTTTTGTTTTTCCGCTAACCAGCAGCTTTATCTGCTGCATTCATGACTGCTTGGTTTATAACCCCGGAGTCAGAACAGCCTGAAAGATGAACTCCTTACAGGTCTTTGCAGGATCGATCACTGACTCAAGCGTTCTCACATGAGAGCTCAGGGTCTTTTGTGTTTTCGCTTCAGAAAAGTTTCACGTTCACACAGCAGTGTTTTGGAAACAGGATGCTTTTCCGTTGAAGCGGCTGAAACGCTCAAAACGTTCATTGTGCCAACGCTGAGCGGAGCGGAGCAGCAGAGGAGGGAAACCAGCCCTCCTCAGGTTCAGGTTCAGGTTTTAGTCCTCCTCTCTGATGCTTTTTAACACCCGTCCTCCCGGACGGTGGTTCTGCCCTCCATGTGACCCCGGATCCGGAGAGAGGCCTTCAGAAACGTGCTGACTCGCTGGTTTGCGGCTCTTTTCAGTGGTTTTCGTGCATCAAACAGGGCTGACTCAGCTCCTCAGCTCAACACCTCAGTGTTTTTGGAAGCTCAGAGAATGAAGGTCTGAATGGATTTCTGGTAAAGCTGCTGAGCTGAAAAGGTTATGAGTGGCAAATAAGGCAAATGTTAGTGGACTGGACTGACTGATGGCTTCTTTTCTCTTTTATTTCTGTTTTTTTTAATGATCTTTGATTTTAACTCGGTAAATATTGAAGCTCCAGAGTGCCGAGTCGAGCCAGACTCAGAGACTTGCTGGTTTCAGCGGAGCAGGTTTGACTTCCTCTCTCTCCCTGAGTTGTTGTCCTTCCCTTACACCAGCTCAGATCATTTGGAACTGGTTTCCAGAACCTGACGACGACTTCTCTTGTCTGTCTTCACACTTTCTTCTCACCTTGGTTTAATGATTGCTGCTACACGCGGTTTTGCCCATCAAGCGATCAATAAAGGCTCCGGTTCCTCCGGACCGAAGACACCCATCTGTTCAGCTGGAGAAGAGAGGCGTCCTTCATTCAACACCATCTAATCCTCCTTCACAAACTCTTTACCATCTGTTCAGTCCCGTTACCCCTCACAGTTAGTAAATATAAACTGTTCTTTAGGGTGAGAAGAGACTTATGATGAACATTAATCCTTACAGTTCTCCTAACAACATTAAATCGTGTGACTCATCAGGAAACCCCACCAGGAGATCGTCTAGTCTGCTGGAATCAATGTGTTGAAGATGCTGCTTTGAAGAGAAATAGTCTCTGTTGGGATCTTTTCTCTTAAACACAAATTGATCTTCATTCACATTTACATTCTGTTTACCTTAAATATGGGAAAGAACATTTTATTAAATGCTAAATGACAAAAAAAAAAAAAAAAAAAAAAAAAACTTTATCTAAGCCCAACAGAGGACATAATATCTCGTTCTAAATTGCTGGTTTCCAAGTTCGATTAGCCTTGTGTCCTCCATCGGTGTGTTAGCATTAGCGCTAGCTTCCCCTATACGAGGTTTTGTTTTTAGGTTTTCCCACTGAGAGGGACGAAGGATGTGTTTTACCCTGAGGTGTGAACGTGGCCTCAGACCGCAGCGCCGCTGCATTCCCGCCTCCTCGGTGTGTGTCGCTGCACGCTGCTGGATTGCGTTGTTGTGTGTTATCGACTGAGTTTCTGCCGTCAGACTGTAATTAGACAGCAGATAATTATTTTTTTTAAGCTGATGAGAAGATGCAGAGGCTCCAGCAGGGCGGCACTGACAGGACTGTTTCTACTGCACAGACTCAACCTAATGAGCAACACCTACACACACACACACACACACACACACACACACACACACACACACACACACCTGACGTGTGTGTGTGTGTGTGTGTGTGTGTGTGTGCACTAGTGTAAGGCACTGTTGTGTTGTTCTCTGTGGGTATGGATGGGATTCAATTAAAAATCCAATACGGCTCTTGGTATAGATAATAATGTGTGTAGTTTTGTTGTTCTGTGTGTGTGTGTGTGTGTGTGTGTGTGTGTGTGAGTGTGTGTGGAGTTGCTCTCGTTTATAAGGTGCTAATGGCGCTGCCGGGGACTTGTTTGTGTGCTGAAGCGCTCAGGGCCTGTCAGAGAGACGGTAGATCCACAGGAGGAAAGCAGGACCCAGCAGAGCCTCAGACCTCAGCCTGGTGGAAACATGGAGGAGCAGAGCGGCCATTAGTTACTGCTGAAACACGTCACACACACCGGGACGGCTGTCAAACACACATCTGAACTGGGAGCAGCTGGGCATTAGGCGAGGTGGGGATCAAACCGACAACCTGAGGACAGTGAGGGGAAGCCCTCTCCGCCAGCCGAGCCTCTGGAGCTCCAGGCTGCAGCAGGTCGACTCTCAGATGTTACTCAGGTTCCACCAAACGGAGATCCTCTGACCGACGATCGCTTCTAACAGTTCAGGTTATATCTTACACCTAAAAGTTTCATTAAAAGAGGCTCGATGTTCAGATATTTTCTGTAGAAATGGTTTGGTTTTGAAAAATCTCAACCTTTTTACCCCGTCGACTCTGCACCACAATGGAGAAAACCTTCAGGTTTGAATTCACTGACTCTACTTGACTGGAGACGGATCAGGGCTGCATGTCTCCTGAGCTGAAGGGAGTCTCACGGCCCTGACGGTGGATAAATCAGCCTCGAGCGGCACTCAGAGCAGTCAGAAGCAGGAAAACCTGGACTTGACCTCTCGTCGCTGTGAGGTGACAGTTCAGGAGAATGAATGCAGGTGATTACAGCCGGACTGACGGTGTTGGCACAGTGTTGCCTCCTCGTTCTGAATAACGTCACGGTGAAGTGTCAGTTCTCTGCAGGGACGCGGCGCCATGGTAACGCTGGAGAGAGACTGCCTGTCTCCACAAAGGCTGTCCAGCAGCTCCGGAGCAGTGTGTGTCCAGCCAGTGGAGCTCAGCGGTCAGGGGCCTGAATCTCACAGACGTTTCACACAAAAGAGAAAAAGATGAGCATGAGAGAGCTGTCATCCGCCACTGTCTGGCTTCGCTCGGAGCTTCTCCATCAGCAGCCTGCAGCCTCCTCCTTCAGTATGGGGACCGGTCCAAGAAAAACTGTTGGCTGTTTGTTTGCTTGTAATTAGAAATGTTGCGTTTGATGAGTCACATTTGGAGACGTTTGCATGCAGTGACTACAGCGACTCCGAGAGAGAGGAGCATCATGGGGTTTCTTGATTGTATTGTGTTGAGTTCTGCTGGTACGGCCCGTGAAGGCTGAGTGAAGACGGCAATGACTTCTTGTTTGTGGAACCTGAAACTGGCCCTGTATGTAGAGCGAGACGCTGAAAGACGCTCAGAGCAGGAGGTCGGCCAGCAGCCTGAACCTGCAGCAGCTTCACTACCAAACGGTCTCCAGGGTCCTGAAGCAGCTGGAACTGGAAGAGCTGGTTCCATGACGGGAGCCTGACGAGCTCTGCCTCCTGCTCTACACCAACCTGTGATAACTACAATGGCCGCTCAGCAGCACAATACAGGGATTTCTTTAAGATATCCTACTTTTTCTTTACCAAAGAGAAAACCTAACGAGCCATTTGTCACAGGAATAGAATGTGTGAAATCAGAACAGAGACCAAGATAATGAAGTCGGTTCTCTGCGGTTTGCTGCTTCCCTGAACCTTTTCATGCAGCCTAATCAGGTTATTATCTGCTCGTCTTGGGCTGGATCAGTGAAACGGTGTAAAACGGAGCCGCGGCGTCTCTTCAGAGGTAATAACCTGCGCCGTGTCGGCGCTCACACTGCCGGAGTGTTTCCTCCACTTCCTCCTGCTCCGGCAGATGTATTGTGTCCCGGCCATCCTCCCCTCCGGAGCGGAGCGCCGATCGCTCTCCGCCACGCTCGGCGGAGCCGCTGCTCGCCACCACACACATTCTGTATTATTTCACCCTGCAGCAGTAATTTGGGCCTGCTTCGTCCTGTCCGCACACCCACATGAAATGTGTGTCTAACGCCCCTCTGCAGTGTGTGGTGTGTGTGTGTGGGTCTGGATATGAATAATCCATGAGGCGGAACCCCTGACACACACACACACACTCCTCCAGAAGTCAATCCCTGTAACGGGGCCAAGCTCTAATAGCCTCCCATCGATCCGTGAGAGCCGATGAGAGCGCCTCTGAACACTTGTTCCTACCTGCCGCCTTAACACCTCCCCTGGCTCTGGTAGCTGGAACCCAACACCGCAGTGTGAAGGACACCTGCTCACACACACACACACACACACACACACACACACACACACACACACACACGGGGGAGTGGAGGTGGAGGACACCCCGGGGAGGATGGGATGACAGTCTGCTTCTCAGAGAAAGAAGGGCTTGTGTTCCGGGCGGCTCTGCTGCAGCTGCTTGGAAAACAATGGAGCGAAGCTCGGCGTTCCTGATGGACTCGGATTCAGCAGCGGGATCGCCGCAGCCGGAGGGCAACGGCCTGGATGAGAGGGAATTCATAACAACTTCATCAAAGGTCTGTTTAAAAAAAGCTATCTGCAGATACATATCTCACTTTAAAAGGAATTTTTGATCTGAATTATATGAAGGCACTTTTCTTTTCTTGAAGTTGGTTTTCCATTTGTTCGCTGCTCCGCTCAGCGACCGCTAAATCCACCTGGAGAGGAAGAGACTGCAACGAAACACAAGAACAGAAGGGATGGGGACAGAACCCTGGGCAGGAGAACCTTCAGCAACGTACCAGGGGAAGACAGGAAACGTCAGCTGGGTTCTGTGTGTCTGCTCATATTTGGACTACGGCTGAACGATTTGGGAAAATAATCTAATTGCGATTTTTTTCCCTAATATTGCGATTGCGATTTAAATGCGATTTTATTATTTTATCTTCTTTTTCCCCCAAAAAAGCCATTAATTTTTGTTTTAAATATGACCAACACAACATGAAATCTGTTTAGTGTAAAATGTTCTTTCCATTTGCATGAATAAAATTATAAGATTTACAACTTTATATAAATGGGATTTTTATTTAAATGCTCCAATAAACATAAGAACAAGCACTTTGTAAAAACCGTGCAAAATCCACCATCTTGACAAAAAATATATAAAATAATAGGCATCTATCTCACTGCTCCCAAAGCAGTAGTAACATTTTACACAACTGAAGCATAGAATTTGACTCCGTTTGAAAATATTTTGTAAAATCACAATAAAGTTATAAATAAAAAACAAGTGCACTTTTACATGAGACAAAAAAATAAACCAAACCAGTGCGTAACGGTACTGGAGCTCGGCATTTTTGCTTTGCAGGCGTCATAAGAGGCACAGTGATATTTTTTCAAGTGTTGGAACAAATTTGTTGTGTTACCTCTCGTTGTGGCAATGGTGGCACGACACGCTCTGCACAACACTTGACGTTGCGCTGCATCTTTTTTTTTTTTAAATCCGAAATAATCCCACACAACTGATGTGCTGTTCCTCTTCGGGACTAATGTCTCAGTAGTTTCTGAGGAGCCAGAGGCCACTGCGCAAAGCAAAGCTTGAAGCAAAGGGCAGTGGATGTTGGTGAATCACGGCGCTTCTCGCGCTTCTGTTTCTTCTTCTTTGGAGCAATGGCGGGTGGCGACCAACAACTTAGGTGCATACCGCCACCTACTGTATCTCTTGGTGACTGCACTTCAGGTTACCCCTTCCATTTGTGTCACGTGACGTGACCACATTTTAATCGTGCACGTTGCGATTGGCAAATCGCGTTTTATCATATCGCAACATTATTGCAAATGCAATTAATCGTTCAGCCCTAATTTGGACCGAGACGGCACCAATACCCGGTACCTGGGAATCAGTACCGGTGCTCAGCGGTACCAGTTTTCGGTACTTTTGCATGTTTATCCGGTAATAAATGCTCATTTGTTGCTGACTGCAGACACAGAATTGCTAACAGTAGCTAGCATGCTAACGGTGCTGAATGCAGGAGTTGTAGCTGTAGATCCGAGGCCGGTCACTCCTCAGCCTTGAGATAACTCTTGTTCTTAACCAGGAGCTTCCTCAGATTAGAAGTACTCCCGCTGCAGCGAGCGTAATCTGTGTCGCATTTTGAAAAGTGAAGCTGTGCTTTCGAGTGATTTCTAGTTATGCTTGCTTTGTTGACATGCTAGCTAGAATGCGGACTCTCCGCTGAAATCCATTCACTGTTTAGTTTGAAATCAGTGTTTCACTCACATGATGGTTTTACTGCTAACTTGAACATTTTCATCAGAAAACAGAGATTTGTTAAGGAGCTGTGAAACAGTAACTGAGAGGTGGAGAACAGAGTCTCAGCTCCACAAACTGGACCTTCACTGGCGGATGCGGTCCAGGCTGAGGCGGACTGAAGGGACTGACAGCGGACTGCAGACTCCACCCCGACGCCCGGTGCCAGTGAGCGTTAGCATGAGGTGAAATAAGGTCTGGATTAGCAGACGGGACCTTGACTGACCCGCTGAGCGTCCTATCACCGCGCTGGATACTCAGACCTGCAGCGGGAAAAATGTATTCCAGCAAATCAGACTCCCCAGATACACTTTACAGTTTGTTCCACTTTAATTCTGTTTTGACTCCGACCGCAGCGGAGCTCCGCATGTTGTCTTTCCCCGAGGCCCGCCGCTGCTCGGCGGCGGCGTAAGTCAATATTGGCTCAGTCTCGGCGAAGCCGCTGGACTCGGCTCAGAAAAATCCCAGCACTGCAGTGTGGGAGTGAAATGTGGCAGCAGGGCGAGAAATCTCCCTAAAAGCACCGCGAAAGTGAGAGGGAAGAGCTGAGAGCGGCACGACACACACTCTCACACACACACATCCTGACCTGAGGGCACCCACACACTCGGCAACAGCACCGTCCTCCAGGCGACCGGGGGCAGACCTCGTCGGGGTTGCGTCTGTTTGTCTGGCACTTTGTCGACCTCTCACCTTCACAGCAGGGAGCGAAACACTCGGCTTCCCTGCTGCTGGACAGATTTATCACTGTCAGCAGAGCTAGCTACAGGCTAGCAGCCTCGCTTCGTTCTGGGCGGACGTCGTCCTCGCAGCGACGCGTCTCGCCGTCCCCCGAGCTGCAGCTCCGGTTGGCGGTGTTGGGACGGTTCCCCGGCCGGCCCGTCGTCTCCAGCTCTGTCTCTCAGCTGAATTCTCGCCTCCCTCTTCCTCCCGTCAGATCTGTGGCGTGCGCTGTGCCAGGCGCCAGCCTGTTTTTACGCTGATAGCTGCGTGTGATTATCTGTCAGAGCCGCCGCCAGAAGCAGATCGCCGCCTGGCCGCGATGCGCCGGAGCTGGCAGCGGCTCGCCGCAAATCTGAAGGCAGGAGCCGCTTTTTGTCTCATTTCATGATCTTTTCTTCCAAAGTGTGACGGTGAAGAACAGTGTCTGTTAGAAATGACCCAGATAGCAGACACATTTGGGCCTAATGTGGGCCACTTTTGGCTCTTACGGCTCCGTTACGGCACTGGCAAGTGTTGAGTGGGCCAGGCTCGGCCCAGACGTCCCACGCCGGGCTTGACGTGGGTTGCGGCAAACATTGCATGGGCCAAGCTTGGCCCAGACATTCTGCGCCGTGCCTGCCGTGAGTTGCGGCAAATCTTGTGTGGGCCAAGCCTGGCCCGCATGTCCCGCGCCGGTCTTTATGTTGGTTGTGGCAAACCTTGCATGGGCCGAGCCTGGCCCAAACATCCCACGCCGGGCTCGACGTGGGGTTTGGCGAGCGTTGCATGGGCCAAGCCCGGCCCAGATGTCCAGTGCTCCCCTTGTTGGTTGCGGCGAACCTTGCGTGGGCCAAGTCTGGCCCACCATAGTCACCGTATTCTACTTATTGTTATACTCAATCCCAACTCAATCAATACTCAATTTTTTGCAAGTGCATTAATATAAAAAAATTACAGCATAAAATAACAGTTTTTGCCCTTTTAGCATGTCAAACTATTATTTTTCCTTGTATCTAAATGTTATATATACATACTTTATATATTTTACATTGTGTGTGTTTTAGTGTTTCCTTTATTTTTTGAGCAATATATAACTCATATAAACATATCTCAGTGTGTATTGAAAGCTGTGGGTATACGATGGATTTTAATCTTTTTCTCTCTAAATATATCTATTTAATAAAATTATCCACCACAGCATGTGGTAGCCTCAACTGTCCAATAAGGTGTTAAAGGCCACTACAGCTCTTTTTACATCAATGATAAAACAACTACTGCTACATGCAAATGTTTTTGTTTTGAGACCGCTTTCTGTGAAAGGAGCATGTTTGGGTGGTTAACAATTTTCAAATAAGTTTATGTGCTCTAATTACTCGTTGCCATCCCTGTTGGCTATAAAGGAATTACATCTTGAGTGATGATAGTTAGTTTAGTTTCAGTTGCGGAAACTAAAAGGAGTAGGACACATTTTCTACTTTTTCCAGATCAACACAAAGATTATATTTTAATTTTTGAATGGCATTTACCCCTCTAACACTTTTTTACACTTAAGCTTCAGTTAGGAGAATAACTCTTGTGTTTCCTGTGAATGCAACATTGAGACTGTAGAACATATATATTTTTTGGATTTATGGCTGTCTTTTCAAAGTTGACATCTATAAACAAATTACCTCCTTTTGTTACCGCCATTTGTTTAAGGTGGAGTCCAGTTAAAGAAGAAAAATGCAGATTTCCTGGTGAACAATGTAATAGTTCTTTGCAAATTTTACATTCATAAATGCAAGTATTTGAAAAGTAGACCCCGGATCATTGGTTTCAAAAACAATTTAGAGTTATTTAAAAAGTCCTTGCACTTGGTAAAGACTGAAAAGGCTCAGAAAGTGTTTACTTTATTGAACTCATTTGTACTATTGGATTAAGGCCCTCTTATTGTCTTTGTGTGATGTTTTTTTTTTGGGGGGGGGGGGGGGGGGGGGATGTTTTACATCCTACTGGTTCCCAACTTTGGATAAGTGTTATGCCTTTAATGTTTGTACCTGTTAATAAAGTTGTAAAAAAAAAAAAAAAAAGGAAAAAAATATCATTGCGTCTCTCACTAAAATAACGTGAGGAAACGTCTTGTTCATCCAGGGGCTCATCAGGCTCACTAACACAACATTCTATCACAGCGCTGCAGAGTTGGAATCTGGGAAATGTAGTCCGTTAGCGTTCGACAGTGTGTGAATGAAGTACCCCTCCTCACTACATTTCCCAGCATCCCTCTCTTCTTCCCGCTCATTCTTCCTGCGCGCCAAGTCATCTCATTACCCCTGCTGGGAAAACTGCTTATCGGCGGACTGGGCTGTATTCGTCTTTCGCTGGAGGAACTGCTCGGTGGTCAGCTCTGCGTGTCCGACTATTTGGTGGGTAATTGCACAGTGACATTAAAAAAATAAAAATAAAAATCACACTACAATACATATACGTCTAGTAGCACACGTTTGAAGATGAATCAAATTGCGTTTTTGTGGTTAGCTGTTAGCTGACATAATGCTAGCCCTTTTCATTGGCAATTTTAGAGGAAAAACCAACTTATCTTTAAATAGGCTTGATCAAACTCTTTCAGGAGTAAGCTGAGATGACACACATGAGTATTGAAAGGTCCCTGTAAAGCCCGTTTTTGGAGGGGGTGGCGTCAAGCTGTTAGCTCATGTTGCTAAACCCATTCATTTAATAGCGGCCGGCTAGATTTTTCGATTAAACTGCTCCAAACTTTCCCAACTTACGTGGTCTAATTCAGGCATTTGTTCCGTGGAGAGTTTGAATTTGAATTTGAGCAAACGTTTGGAAACCGATTATTTTCGGAGTTTCGGCCGGAACTTCCGGTTGATTCTCCAACATTGGCATTGAGTAATGAACTTGGTTTTTAGTCTTCCTTTCTACATAGTTAAATAAAATGTTTTGTTTGTAAGAGTTCCTTATTTGTTTTATTGTTAGTTTTCAATGTAGTCTTTCATATCCTTAGGTTTTCACTGACTCCTTTACATCAATGTGGTAAGTACAATAACAATGCAGTATTCTACAAATTCAATGTTTTATGTTGAAATATAACTTTTTAATGAAATTATTAACCTGTTTATGTTCTTTTTGTTTTAAGGAAATGTTTCACATTGTCATATTAGCTTCCACAAATGAAGTGGAAGTTGTTCCAGCAAATTGGTTTAAAAAAAAACACCTGTCTGTGGCCACCATACAAATGGGATGATGTTGTAAAAGCAGTAAGATCACAGGCACAACCTGGAACACGTTGGATTCCGTACAAAGTACGCGTTTTATTAGGCAAAGGTATGGAGTAAGTCATAATTTGCACTCTGTATTTTGCATCTAATTTTTTTTTTTTATGTTCACTCAATTCACAGCTACTTATGAGGAAGCGAGGGTCAAACTGCCAGAGCCTGAAAGATTCACGGATTTGACTGATTCAGAAACCAGCCACAGAGACACAAACGGAGAACAATGTAAGTTGAAGGAACAATGGAGTCACAATGGGAAAAGATGAAGTGAGTCAAGTTACAGCCTTGCACAATTCTATCTCTCCTATTTATTTTCTAATGCAGGAAGAGGTGTCACATTCAAGATGATGCGGATAGTGAAGATGAGACGTCGGGAGCATCTACTTTACCTAGACCTCCAGAAATGGCCACTGCAAAGAAGCTGTCACCCTCAATCCTACAATGTAAGGCCACTAATGTCTAAGAACGGAACATTGTACCGTGAGACAAAAAAAAAAAGAAGTCAATATAAATGACGATTCAAATCTTGATTGGATAAAAAATGAATCATGAAGCCTTTTTTAAACTTATAGAAATGTGACAGTGAAAATTTAAACGGTTTCCAGCATCCACTAGAGTGTCAGCACAGACACATTTTATTCAAGAAGTTTTAAAGCCGGGAGAACAAGGCGCAGTTGCTTCATCAGATTCACTCCAGGTTGTCCACAGGCGTCTGCTTAAATAATCTGAGACACCTACACTGGGGGAGGAGAAGGGGACATCAATCAGGTCAACTAATTAGACACAGGCAGCAATCGCAACTCTTCTTTGGAGGTAGAGTGAGAGAAGTTTAGATAAAAGAGAAAAAAGAAATTAGTTTAGGTACTTGTTAAGACCCACTACAATGATTTGGTCGACTATAAATGCAAAATACATATAACTGTACGTAATACTTGTTAGACCCATTACAATAATGAGATAACTATAATGCAAAATACACAAGGCTGTACCAACTCCTACAACTCAAAAAAGAGAGTGAATACTGTAAAAATATATAACTACACCCCAGTATAGGTGTCGCTGATTATTTAAGCAGACACCTGTGGACATTCAGGAGCGAGTCTGATGAAGCAGCATGCGTAACGTTTGTTCTCTCGTTTTAAACACTTCTTGGCCAGCCTCTGGTGGCGGCCTGTCCGGTGATGGGCTGGTTGCCGTCCCTTCGGTGGGGCGCTCTGCCCCTGTGTCTGGCTTCCTGGCTGCTTGGGGCCGTCTGCCCCCCTGGGGGTGGGATATGGGTGGGGGATGGACGGGTGGGGTGTTGGGGTGCGGGATTTGGGAGGGGCTGGGGCGGGCGGGTATGGGTGGCGGGTGGGTCAATTAAAAAAAAAAAAAACACTTTTTGAATAAAATGTCTCTTTCCTGACACTCTAGTATGTGCTGGAAGTTTTTAAAGAGTTTCTCATTTCTAGTTATTTGCACTTTTGGTACTTTGATGGATTAAATCAAGTTATTGGACAAAATGGCATGCTTTTCCCTAAAGGTTAGAGAGAAGACTCCACCACCACCACAGTACTTTAATATCTGATTCACCCCTAGTGGATGCAGAACAAAGCAACTCTGATTCATCCCACATTTTGTATTACAGTGGGCCAGACAGTGGGAAAACTGGTGTGACGGTGTTTTGAGTATAGTAATACAAAAATAATAGTTCAGTAGGCAGAAATGTGCCATATGTAAGTGTATAATGAAAGTATTCCTTTACTTTTAAAGGGCGGGCGGATGGACAGACAAACGGACAAAGAAACCCCAACGATTACTTTACCTCTGCTGGCGGAGGTAATTTTTGAATTGTAATATGGTAGATTGGAGATATACATGAAGCGATTGTCAGTGAGCGCTATTTTTCCTTTTTTTTAAATTGTTTTAATCGTGTTCAACCTGTGTTTTTTTCCCCTCTAAACGTATTATTTTCCTGTGCACAACACTGACCAGCGGGCAAAGTTTTACATCAGAAGATGACAAGAGTAAGTGCACGCACATCTGCATATACAGACATGTAAAAAATCAAACATTTAAGCTGATGAACCCCAGCTTTCCCAGGAGTTTGCTCTATAAAAAATCTCCATGATATGAATTTAAGTAATAAAATGGATTCATAATAAACTTAAGAAGCCCACTGTCCAATTGAAGCCCATGTAACCCATGCAAATTGAATGTGGACCCCACATGACTGTGTTGACTGGGAACCTGGGAACCGAATTTCCCAGTTTGGAATCAATAAAGTAACTCTCTACTCTAACCTCCCCCTAAATCAATCTTTCATCAGACGCGTGATTGTCTGAGGTTGATTTTCTTTACAGCAGCTCCTGCTCCGAGAACTCGCAATCCCCTCCCCCTACTAAAACGGGAGAGGACGACAGTATCTCCATTTCTAAATTGTTTTCTCTTTTCATGGATCCACTTTTTAGCTCTCATAAAGTTGTGCTGGCTCTTTTTTTTCCTTCGCAAACATTCATTTCTTGTAAATCACTGCTGTCTACTCACTTGCTGAAGGCTCCTCTGTTTCGCGAAACCTTCCGCTAGTTACAGCTTAACTGATTCTTACCACACTAAGAACCAGTTAAGGTGTAATCTTTGACTTGTGTGTGTGTGTGTGTGGCCCCATGGTGGTATTACTAAGGTAATATGCAGTATGTATTTACTTCAATGTACGTATATATTAAATGTTAAAACTTACGTTTATGCAAAATTGATAATAACTTTGTGTCTCATTTTAGATGCAGTAAGAAGAAATCCATTGACAGCCACAGCTACAGACCAGGATATTGAGCAGTGGATTCGAAGGTGGCTCCATGTTGCTGGGGACAGAGAAGGAGGACGCCGAGCCAGGCAGCGGCCTGAGTAAACTGACTGTTCTGCCGAAAGAATTTCTGATGTTACTTGTTGTAGTAGTAGTTCTTGTTTTAAATGTTTAAGCAGGTTGGCTTTACAGCCAACACACACACACACACACACACACACACACACACACACACACACACACACACACACACACACAGTTTATGCGTCCAGATAGCAAACTATCTTCAGCTGTCATACATTTTATCTGTGTTGTCTTGCAGACAAGGCAACTGTAACATGCAGTTTTCAGAGTTTTATTCATTTGTAGGAAAATGACAATTTGATGTTGCTAATTGCTAGTTTGAGCACTTGGTTGAATGTATATGTGGAAAATTTTGTATAGAAAAGAAAATTGGTGTTCATATTAATAAAATTGTACATCAAGGCAAAAGCAGGTAGTCATTATTGTATTGTATAGCCCTGATCTGGCACATGTTGCCCAATTAAGGTGACGCTGTGGTTATTTTATCTGGACCAGATTTGGCCCAGACCTGGCCCACAACATGTTTGGCATCCGGTCCATGTACGGTTTACCTGTGGCTGAGTTCCGGCAGCCACACTCACCCCTGAATGAACGCCACGACCATGGCCGAAAGTGGGCCGTAAGAAGACTACGGATGTGGGCCACATCTGGGCCAAAACATCGTTGCTATCTGGGGATGAACTCAGACTCAGTTGAGTCTAAATTCACAGAAATCACACTTCTAGCGCTTCCTTTGCCTTGATCAGAACTGTAACTCACCTTCCGGTTTCATTAAAGAGTGATTTGAGTAAGTATCAAATGTAACTATGCATAATAAGTCTACTCACACCTAATACCTGTGCTGAGTGTAAATTTATTCACTGTAAATGAAAGAAAAATAAATATTAGACTTTTGTTCTAATTTTAGACAAAACTTGATTTCGTTTGAAGCAAAGGAAAAAGACAGACGTCCTCACTTCATTTCCCAGAGACGTTCTGGCTCGTTCAGCAGTTCTCCTCCCTTCGGGGATCAGATTGGATTTTGTGTTTTTGTGATTTGTTTTCCCACTTTGGGATTTCAGTGAAGCTGAAGTCATCTGTCCCCTCGTCTCTTTACCAGGTGTGTCTTTTAGGAAGTCAACACTAATTTCCACTCCATTTTGTAGTTCTCTGCGTTTTGTGGTGGTTTGCTTTCCGAGGCCGCTTCAGAAAATGCTTCATTTTGGGGGTTTTTGTTTCAGAAAAGTTTCACGTTTAAACATTAACGTTTTCAAAACATCCAGTGAATAAAAATTGATCTGAATATAAGTCATGCTTCTTTTTTTTCTTAACTCCCCCAAACACATTGCTCCCAGTGTTATTATGAGCGTACAGCGAGGAAGAGGCAGGTGATGAAGCCCGCTACACGTTGCTAACACCTCACTCAAAGGCTTCAAAATGCCGCGTTTCAAATTGAAATACTGGACAGTAAGCAATGATAGCTTTAGCAAAAACTGTACTGAATTCAGCACACTCTAAAAGGAGATGATACATTTGCTCTGATTTGAGCAGAGCCGTTGTTGTTGGAAGAGGCATGTTCTCCTCTGGCCCCCCATGACTCCTATTAGCAGACTTTTCTGCAAACCTTCTTACTTGATGCGATCTTATCTGAATCTCTTCTTTTGCTCATTTTTCCCTATTCAGCATGCTTCATGCAGGATCTTAGTAAATCAGGTGTGTGTGCATCCATCACTGGCTTCTGACAGTCCTCTCTATTGCTGGGTTCCTTCAAAAACTTTGTGTTTTTTTATGCTTATTATCTAAAAAGCCGCTCAGTGTCAGGGCACCGCTAAAGAAGAGGAGCTCAGTCCCATTGTACCATTTATACAGTCTTAAATATTCACACCGCTCTGATCAAAAGACAGTTTTGGGTGACAGTACACTGACTAATTGGAAGCTAAAGTCTGTTGTCCCCTTTAACCACTCATCCTGCTTTCAAGTGTTGCTGCCGAATAACAAGAAAGTCTTTCTTCTTTTATTTGATGAAACTCATTTTCAAAAGGCTGTAGTTGCTTTATGAACGGCTGCCTCTTGACTTCATTGATGAAATTAATGCAGCAGGCATCAAAAGAAGTGTGTGTGTGTGTGTGTGTGTGTGTGTGTGTGTGTGTGTGTGTGTGTGTGTGTGTGTGAGACACACCAGAAAACAGGAGCTTCACCTCATCATGTCACAAGCGGCTGGAATGAGCATTTTGCGCCTTGTTTCCAGGTTCAGAACACCTCCAGACTGTCACCCATGTCCTCATTTCTTCCTCATTACTTTGTTTTTTCTGGCATGATGAACGTACCGTTGGCCTGATTTACTTAGATCAGGTATAAAGTGTGCTAAATTGCATCCTTACACGAATAGATTTCATGTTCAGTGTGTAACCGGGGGGTGATCTACTGAGAATAGCAGCAGGACTGTCAGCAGGAGGACCTGGAACTGCTGCTTTGTCTTCATTTGCTTGTGTTCCCCAGGTTTATCAATAGGGAGCAGACAGGCCCTTTGTTGACGAGTTTAACCCTATAACACTACTGATCGGCTCAGGAAGGGAGCAGTAGGCGTGTCAGATGGTTGGAAAGAGGACGAAAGTGCAAATCCAGATTTTTTTCATTGGTGAATGAAACACAAAACACAATATTAAACCAAACAATACAGTTTCTTAGTGTGGTGTCGCTCAAAAAGAAATTCATTAATACATTCTTAATTTGGCATATTATGGGCTATTTAAACCCCCGTCCCTCCTGTCTCGATGCCTGGCTGCCGTCCTGTCCTGTCCTGTCCATTCGTCTGTGTTTCCCCAGTGTTTCCTGCTGTTTGGACTCATCCCTGGTTTCGTGGATTATTCTTCTGTTTTCTCACTCAGGACACCTTCACTTTCGGTCCAAACATGTTTCTTGTGTTCTCTAAGACTGCTTTTCTGCTCAAGGTCAAACTGGTGAAATGAGCAGTTCCTCTGTGAAGGAATTGGTTGATTGACAGATATATTCTCTCATTAAGGATCCATCACTTGTGCAGCTCAGTCAGTAGATCCCATCCATCCACTGCCCAAAAGCTCCAGACAGTCTGTTTGTGTCTTGAGTCTGTCTGCAAACTGCAGTCGAATTCTAGAGAAGAGGAACACAAACAGCTGACAGAGCGGAGGAACAACACGCTTCCTAGAAATAGAGTGAAGAGAACGACACGAGTTTCTAAATAAATACTAAATAGTGGAGTTCAGATACTCGAGTAAATGTCTTGTGGGACTGTCCACTGTCTGCACAGCTGATGGAAACGACTGACAGCAGCGGTGGAGACAGAACCCACTCCAACTCACCTTCACTCTCTGGTCCTGCAGGTCAGCGACCGTCTGGATCGGTACTGCTGCGGCTTCACGCCCGACCCGGCAGAACTCTGCGTGGAGAACCTGCTGCACGCCAAGTGTGGCAGCAGCAAGGACCTGCTGCTGGTTCACATCCTGGTATGTCTCAATAACTGGAAATGAACCGAAGATCCAAAGAGCCGTTTTCTCTCGGGTCGTTTCAGTGTTAGCCACTGTTGTTACTATTCATCTGAACTCCTGTTTACTGGTGTCAGGCCTTATTTACTCAATTTTGAAAACAATGTCTGTTTCCACAGAGCAGTTTTGTTTTTATGGAAGATAAACCCATTTAAAAACCAGATTTCAGCAAGTTAAGAACACTTGTTTGAAGAAAACTTTTCTGTGGCAGATTTTTTCCACGAATACCAACCTTCAGCTCTTTACTGACACCAGGAAACGATACAAGTTGAATAAATGTTGTTAGGGTTGAATTCTTACTCCATACACAAACAGAATGTGAAAGCTGTAGAGTTGCTGTGAACCACCTGTTGAACCACCGACAGGATTCTGGTGTCAATATCAGCACATCCTCTTAATGTTTTCGTTCTTTTTGATACAAAGCGTCCCAACCTGCTCATCCACTCAGACAGTAAACCTTTCCCTCCTCTTCTGAGCCTGCAGGGTTCTCTCTTCTGTATCTGCAGTCATTGGCCCGATGATTCATGAATTATGGTTTGTCAGGACGCCCGTTCTGCCGATCAGCGCTGATACAGTGAAACAGTCTCTTCTTTCTGTCCTGCTAGTTCGAGTTCCTGTTTCATACCAGAAGTTGACATGAACCAGCTGTGGTGAGGAGCGTTCGATTAAAGCTCCTCCTGCATCCACACAGCTGACGCCTCGTATCAGTTCACACTGTGACTGTGTTACAGTCAAACTTTGAAAATGTGTCGCCTTTGCAGGTGACAGTGAAAATCAAAATTCAGCGAGTCGGTTCATCTTGAAACTCATGTCTACAGATTATTCCCCCGAAACCGATGATGGGTTTGGCTGTTTTTCCTCCACACGGCTGATTGGAGATCAGTGCTTTAAAAATCCAATAGTATCAAACACAAGACGTCCACAGCAGAGTCAGTTTTTCACCTTTTGCCCTTCTTCTGGCTCAGCATTTCTCTCCAACGTGTTTTACCGTGAACCCTCCCAGAGAGCGGTTGTTGACCCCCCGACTTCCGACCTCTGTTCCTACCAGACTCACCAGTGAAACCAGACACTGGAGGACTCGCCTCACTCCTCCAACACAGGAACGCAGGAAGCTTTGAAATGAAAAGATAAAATAAAGAAATAGATCCCAGCTCCGGGGGCAGTCTCGGTACAGACCTGGTATTTTAAGTTATTATAGATCATATTTGATGAATTGTAAAAATATTTTTGTAAAATTATGCTTCTTGCAAAATTCTTGAAAAATGGCTTTCCCCGGCTGGGGGCAGGATGATCATTACAGAGTATTTTTTATGTCATTATTGTATTTTGCACATAATGCGATTAATCAAAGAAAAATTAATCGATTAGTCGTGATTAAGAAATGTAACATTTGCCCAGCATTAATTTTATTATTTACTGAGTGAAATAGGTAAGATTGTTTTCCCTTTTTTATGGGCGTGTATTTTGTAAATGTTTTGACATCAACAAGTAAATAACAGACTCGTTAGGATTTAATGATCCAGAGTTTCTCTTTGCCCTGATTTTTCTCACTTATCTCAGTCCAGTCAGTCTGCAGGTAGATGCACTGTGATGACCTGTTCCGTGTGTGTGTGTGTGTGTGTGTGTGTGTGTGTGTGTGTGTGTGTGTGTGTGTGTGTGTGTGTGTCCAGGTGAGGACGGCGGACCCCTCCAGGCTGGTGTTCATAGACAACGCCGGCAGACCGCAGCAGTCCGCCGACAACCTCAACTTCAGGCTGATCGAGGGCATCGACGAGTGAGTCCAACGCCGGATCAGTTTTTAAAGAGACAAACGGAAACACAGCTTCATTCAGCAGCTCAGGAGCCCAGCGGCGCTCTCAGTGAGAGGAAACACTCACACAGAGACACAGTGTCTCCGCAGTCAGAAGCTTTAGAGTCAGCTCGCTGGGATTTTCCTGTCTGATGAGAGGAGCGAGCGCTCTGTGAACCGCCGCTCGATACGCCGAGTGAAGCGGGTCGGACGGAGCGTCCCCTCTGTCTGCCACTTACAATTACTGAGCCGCTCCGTCTGACACAGAAACAAGAGTCTTAAATGTCTTAATCCAGAAGATGAAAGACGGAGAAAACAGACTGTTGAGTCTTCAGAATATTTCTCATGGCTGAATAATGTGGAAACAAATGATGAGAACACAGGTGCTGCTGACCTGCTTCTCAGATCACACCTAAAGTCTTTATCACATTTAGATTACACACACACACACACACACACACACTCATTAACATGTGAACACGATGCCGTTAGCATGCTAAGCTAACAGCGTGGGCGGTGAAAGTCAAACTTTTCTGAAACGAAAGTGCAGCAACGAGTCACTTGACCGGCTGTCCTGCCAAATGACCTTTTTTATCTTTCACTTCAGTTTAGTTTCCTTGAGTTCAGTCCTGAAGCAGAACCAGGACTTTTACAGGAAGATATTGAGATAATCTCATTTTCTGCCTCCGACAAAGAGAAGAATCCTGTGAGGACGTGGGTCGGGTTGTCCGGTCCGTTGTCGTGTCTCTTTAACCCCCCGTCCGTTCCTCCTCCAGGTTCCCGGAGACAGCAGCGTCGGTGCTGCGCTCCGGCTGTCTGGAGAGGCTTCTCCTGCGCTCCCTGTACACCGACCGGGAGTTCTGGGAGAGCCGGGGCGGCGCCGCCGGCCTCCGGCCTCTGGTCCGCACGGTGCAGCAGCGAGGGGACGTCCTCCTCCGGCACATCCAGGACCGGAAGCTCCGCCTCCGCAGCGACCTCTGAACCGGCGGGCCGCCGTGTCCTCAGTGATCAGATGAATCGTTCATCTCAATCAGAGACTGAGGGAACAGGAAGCTGCAGACGCGGGACGAGCCTGACCAACCTCCGGTCTGATACCAAGACTCATCGCCATGGCGACCGTTACGAAACCGTTCCAGAAAAGACATTTGACTCTGGTTATCCAACAGCAATGATTTCAGGTGAAGCCGGAGAACTCTGGTTGTATTTCGGGTGTCCGTTTCCATGACAACGGTGCTTGGAGCCTCTGAAACGGCTCCTGCTGTAGGTAACAGTTCTGCAGCTCGTCACTGATGAGCTCTGGACGTCGACGGATATCCAGCAATGTAACGGGAAGTGTTTCCCCGGTGTGAACACAGAGCGCTCCAGCGGCTCTCCGGAACATTTCAGTGTCACATTTTCCACAGCGTCTTCAAATCCGGCCTGAACTTTAATGATCTGAGATTAATTAATCCTGTTAGCCCTGAACTGACCAATAAAGAGTTAATAACGCCGTCGTTTCACGCTGGTGCTGAAATATTTCAGGTGTCCTATAAGGCTTTATTGTTGGTGCTTGCTGTTTTTTCAAATGATAATGCTGACCCTAGTTTGGGTTTATAGGTCTGATTCATTAAATTTCCTGCTCGGGCACATAAATGGCAGTTTCAGTTTGAGAATATTTTGTGTTATCAACAGAGAATCTAACATTCAGACAAATGAAATGAAGGTTTATGTGTTTATTGCTGTTTTCAGGAGAGCGATCTGCTGGAAACTGGACAGGATTATATCAAAAATCAAGAATATTTTTTATCTCTCATTTCAGGCAGTAAAACCTATGTCGATCCATTTCACATAGAATTAATATTTTGATCCTTTATGTCTTGAAACTTGGATGATTGAGGCTCGCAGACGATGAAAACCTGAAACTGACCGTCGCCTAGAATGTAATTATTACATGGGATCAATAAACCAGGATATTTTTAGCAGAAATGTCAGCTTCCTGTCATTATGTTCATTTCTCTGCACTCATTACAGAATATTCCCTGGGGTTTGGGCCGGGGGTGGGGGCAGGTGCTCCAGAGTCCCAGTGAGGAACATGTTCTCACCATGTATAGTTGGCTTCTGCACTTCAGAGCTTCTCCAAGGGTCCATTTCACCAAGCAGGTTGAAAAAGCTCTGAGGGAAATCCTGAACTCTGTGTTGATCTCTTCTGAAAGGGAAAACGCTCGTTTTCCATTACACAACAGTTGATTTGAGTTGGATTACTCAACTTCAAGTAGTTCCACCTGGAGTTTAGCACGTGCACGACAACTATAAAAAAGCCAGCATTAATGGAGCACCGATTCGACGAGTCACCATGGCAACAGAGAAGCGGAGAGCGGCAGCAACGAAGGAGAAGGAGATGGCGTGGCAGAAAATTGCTGCGTGTCAATGCGTAAGTTTAAATGTAGTCCTTTATATTAGAATATTATTGAATATTAAATATTATTACAGGGAAACTGTTTGAATGGTCACCAGTTACGGTGTTTCATTTAGTTGTAATCCCGTGGGGAAGAAGCGCAGCAGCTAAAGATGAAATATAAAAACATTGTTCAAAAGACCTCGGCATAATCTCATTGAGGTTCATCATTTTAAGCATGTTTATCATTGTAAAGTAGCATAAATACTAAGTGGCTGATGGACTGTGCAGTTGTTTTATGTCACACATCTATATCATGTTCTGTTAAATAATTAATCCTACTTAATCTAATATTATTATCTATTATTTGAGTATAATATTTTAAAAATGTTATTGATACAAATATTTATTTTGTCTTTCATGTCCTTTTATCTTTTGGCCCAGATTGTGAAGGTTCTATCTGCCTGCTGGAGCCCCTTCATGCTACAACCAACCTGAAACTGTCAGGAGGAAATACTCAAAATATTTTTGCCAAATGTTAGTTTGAAAAAATATATGCAAATATACTGAAAGATGCTATCTATCTAGGATGAGGAGGATGAAACCGTTTCTGCTGCCCTCACAGAGGATCCAGAAAGTCATATGGAGGTACGTTATGGAGGTATGATACTGCGGAGCCAGAGAGAAATTTCAGGGTTGACTGAGAAAAACCTGCTTCCGACCAGGTTAGAGTCACAGAGTGTGTTACTGCGGTAACTGACCGACATTTTAAGTTACCTCTCCTAGTGGAACAGGCTGGAGTTACTCCTGTCTCTGGTTTGAGTTGTCTCCCTTTGTGTAATGGAAATCTCAGAGTTTCCCTCATTTCCAGGTTATTCAACACAGAGTTTTCTTAAAACCTGCTTGGTGAAATAGACCCCAGATGTGTGAATGCAGCTGTGGATGTCAGCAGAAGCACAACAGGGCGCGGCTCCGTCCGACTGACGCTAACTGAAATTCCCGCCGGCCCTCAAAGCCTGATTGAAGGAGACGGACTGGCGGCGCTCCGTATGAAGTCCCTCACAGCGCCGTGTCCATCCAGACGCTCGTCGCTCCCAACAACATCCTGTTTTTTATGCCTCCTATTATGTCTGTCCCCTTCATCCCAACAAGACGAGAGATGGTTCAGTGAAAGGAACGACATTTCTCTTCTGCTTTAATAATTTATTGGCGCTGGCGGCAGATCGCTGATTGATTTGGACGTCTGTTTTTAGGAGATAAGTTTTTAATGGAGGGGATTAAAGATGTCTGCCGGCAGCTGGAGCCCGTCCTGGGACTCTTCTGAGGAGCTGCAGCCCGCTAAATAGAAGTATATAATGCTGTTTTGAAGCGTGTTTTCAAAGCGCCTGGTCTGGTATTGTTGGGATGAGCAGCGGCGGCGGCGGTGGCGGCGGCGGCGGCAGCTCACAGAGAAAGGAAGTGGAATTGGACGAGAATCAAGTGTCAGAAGAGAAAGAAGGAAGGAGGCTTTGCTGCCTGAGCGGCGTCTTTCTGCGCTTTAAAGCACAGATCGTATCACTTGAAGCCGCTTCACGGTTTCCCCGCTCCGATTAGAATTCCTCTGGTATTGGCGGCGGCTGGATTAATGACATTTTTCGCGGCTGCACGCCGCTCTCATCACCGGATAAATGGCTGTAATGAGAAACGCTTCAGATCTGCGATCCTCTCTTCATCCTCACTCCGTCTCTTTCTCCTCTACAGTCAAACCGCCGGCTGGTGTTAGATTTAGCTATTTTGAGATAATCTTTTTTAATTAAACCCATCTGAACATGAAGATGAGCCTTCGGAGCTGAAACACTGCAGGTCCAAACAGCAGATTATCCAGAGGAGTGAAGGAAGATTCACAGCCGCACGTTCAGCCGAGATGTAAAATTTATTAGACTCGTTGTCTTCACAGAGGATAGTTTGAATTTAACAGACTTTTTCCTTTCAGCTTAAATGATTTGGCAAATTACGAGTTTCTGATTTTACTAAGAATATTGAAAAGAAAAAAGTGCAGATGGTGACAGAACCCTTCCTTCCTCTCCGGCTGACTCCAGGGTCGGAGTGTGTGTCGTCTTCATAATTCAGACACATCGCTGTGAATCCATTACAGGAATGGATTTCTGTATTTCATACACATGTGTGTATTTTTCTGAGTGTGTGTAAGCGTGAGAGAGCAGGAGACACAGATGACAGGCGTGAAGCGTCCATCGCGGCGCGGCGGGCTGAAGGTCATCATCCGGTGAAGCGTGGAAACGCCGCAGGCCTGCTGCTCTCTGGGAGGAGCCGCAGCCTCGCTCTTCTCCAAACACTCCGACGCTGCTAACCGAGTTCGTGCACGTGTGACGTGTTTGGTGTGTGTGATGAGGGTGAATGTTCAGGTCTCTCTGCAGAGGTCAGTCAGACCCTTTTAGAGCCGTCCTACTCTGGCGGCGGATTAGGAACAAATGCACAGTTAAAAACTTTGTCACGCAACACGAGCTTCAGGCATAGCTTACAGCCATAGACATGGCTGCTAGCATTAGCTCCCACTGTAGCAAACGGCTGGATTTCTACTGGATGTATTTTACTTGTGGCTGACGACCTGCAGCTGCAACAGAGTCAGAGATGATCAGACAGCAGCTCTATTTTCTCCACATATGGCAGCGAACGCGCCAGGGACTCAACGGCGGGCCTGTAGAGTCACATACCATCAGATGCCGGTCATATCGGCATAAATCTCCGCTTGTACCTCCTGCTGTGTGACTTCATTTTCCGCTGCGGATCCGATCCAGATCTGTAACACAACCAGTGTGAAATGGTTTAAACCGACAGACTCGTGTCTATTACGCTGTCCAAACTGTGGCCTGAGGACCTGCTGAGTCCCATGGAAAGTTTTTAATACACTGATTTGATTTGGATTTGAACATGGATGTATTTAACCGAACCACACAAGGTGTTGATGAGGAGGATTCTGAATGAAATGTTGACACGCTTCAGGTGAAAACTCATAAAAATTGTCGAATAAATTCCTGAAGAAGAGCTGTAAATGAAGAAAATATACGTTCATAAAAACCCAGCTACAGAATTCATCATCCATAAAGGAGAGAGCCGGGCTGAAGCCTCTGAGGAGCTGCAGCGGAGGTGGAGGAACCCGGCTGTGAACCCGGCTGTGAATCCTTGGTCTCTGAACTGCAGAAGCTGGAGCTGCGTCCCGCTCTCGTCCCGCTCTCGTCCCGCTCTCGTCCCGCTCTCGTCCCGCTCTCGTCCCGCTCTGGTCCCGCTGCTCTGCTCGCTGCAGGCCTCCGGCTGTTGACGGAGTATTTACACACTCTGACGGCGCCTCTCGGCTCATGATGATGTTTTGTGACGGAGCAGTAAATAAGAGGCGCTCCGAGCCTCGGAGACGAGGATCAGGGTGGAGGTCCAGGCCTCCAGCTCCACAACACAACCCTCCCTCTTCTCACAGCACTCGCAGCTGAAACTGTAAATCCTCCTCTTCCTAGCAAGAGTCATGAAGACTCGGAGTGAAAGAAAACCGGTGACCCTGAACGCCTCGGCAGTATTTTTAGATCAGGTCACTACAACTGATCAGCCACAGCAGCAGGGAGCTGCTTTACATAAAAACGTTTAGTTTACTGCATCATCAACCTTTCAGTAAACATAAATATTGCTACTTGTGTGCCGAAGGGTCGGTCAGTGATTCCAACTAAAGAACGTTTAAATGAAATGATTCTGTCGTCATTAGTGCGCCTGAATAAAAACCTCACGGAGCTGCGGTCACACACCCGCCGTGTGAAGCGCCGCTCTGTTGACCCTCGCACATCCACCCCCGCTGATGAGTGTATCCAGCCTGTCATTCAGTCCCTGGTCCTGCAGGAAGCCGTCCAGCCCAGATCTGCTGAAGTGAAGGCTGCCCGTGTGGTTTGGCAGAGGTCAGAGGTCACAGTGTTTGCTCTGGTGAATGGTGTGTTCATGTCAGGTGCTGTAAACCTGACAGCTACATGCTACATGCTACATGCTAATGCTACATGCTACATGCTACAGAGCTCAGGCTCACACTCCAGTGATGCGCCATGCTGAACATGACCAAAGCCTGACTGATTCACTCATTAACGGTGTGACAGGGTGAAAGACAGACGGAGCGCCTGACTCCAAAAATAAAGCCTACCCACAAGTGTCAAAAACTTACAATATCCCAGCATGCACCAGGGGCTGCTCCAGAAAGGCTGTGAGTCCATAGACTCCAGTTCAAAATGAAACGTTAATAAAACTGATCGGCTGTGTTTCTGCAGCTCAGAGTGTTTTTGTTTTTTTTTTTCTCATGTCCGGACGAGAGATCGAGTGGTCCATCTGAAAACAGGTTTTCATAATGAGGGGGCGTGGCTACTTGATTGACAGGTCTGCTCTGGATGATTCACAGATCCTTCCAGCTTCCAGCAGGTTTACATTGAGGAGCCGACATTAGAATGACGTTCTCCTGGGTGTGTTCGGTCCCACAGGGACTCGGTTTGTTGATTCGTTTTAATTAGCTGTCGGCTCACTGTAACCATGAATGGATGAACTGCTCTCTAGACCCTCCAAAGATTCTGTTATCCAGAGTTATTATCCATCTGTAAGTACAGTTTTGCATTCATATGTGGTTTTAGCAGTAAATATGTGGAGTCTTTCCCTGAACTTGGTCTTTTTTTCTGAGAAGTTGTGTCCTGAACATGAGTTTTAACCAACTTTAAGCTAGCAAGATGTTTTGATGGCTCTCGTCGGGTTCTGCCTCAGTTTTGGAGCCAGGTTGCTTCGTCCCTCCTTCATACAGTCAGTGGTTCTGCAGACCGTCCTCCACCCCCACGGCTGTGGCGGGACTGTCCCGCAGTGTCTGCTCTGAAGGCCGTGTGCTGCTTCTGCCCCGCTAACAGCAGCTAGCGTCAGGTGTCATGGCTCCGTCTGGAGCCTTAATTGATCTCTCTCCTCACACACTTCTACATCCTTCCTTCGAACTTCATTCCTGTGTGAAACAATCAGTTTTCTTAGTTTGGTATCAGCTGATTGGATTCTACCTTACAGTGTCTTTCTACATCAGAACATTCATGCAATCAGACGTCAGAAGCTCTACAGTTATCTGAACGAGAAACTGTCAGCTCTACACAATCCAGCAGACGAAGCCCCGCAGTCTCTGTTAACCTGGAAGCAGCAGGAGTCCACGACAGCCTGACGTCCCACTGTTTCCTCCCGTCTGCAGAGAGACGACGCCAAGTGTTTTCCAAAATTTGCATTTCAATTCTTGTAAACAAATCCTGAAAATGCTTCTATGGTTTTGCGTTTCAGCTGGAAAACAGTTTCAGTCTGTTTCAGGATGATTTCTCCAAAACGTTCCTCCGGTTATATGAACTCGTTTGGCCCCTGGATTCAGTTTGGATATTTTCATTCATTCATGTTAAACTGTTGATAAAAATGCTTCATTCTGAAATGAGTCGTTCAAACAGACTTGATTGTTAATCAGAAGGAATATTTCCACTTTTCATTTAATTTATGCTTCATTTCCAACATCTGAACAATCAAAGAGGAGAAAGAAAGAACGACGGAACATCCAGTGACCAGATCTACTGGATCTGTGCCTTGGATCATTGACAGTTTTCACTGCAGGTTTCCCAGCTGACAGCGGAGGAGGAGGCTCTGCAGAAAGATCCGGGCCTCCCAGGACCACCAGGAGGGCCTGGCAGAGCGGGCTGGAGAATCAGGACCTCAGGGCTCTGGAGGAGCAGGGAGAGATGGAGGGCAGGCAGCAGAGGCTGACAGGTTTAATGAGCGCCTCAGATTCTCCTCCTCTTCACATCCTGCTTTCATTCCAAACATGGAATAAAATCCTTCATATCAACGGATCAGACTGTCTGAGCATCAGAGTGATTTCATTAGTTTATTAGTGATGGGTCATTCTCATAAATTCTGTTCTCATGTCTTCTTGCTCTTCATCTGGAAACACAGCGAGTGCCGACGGGTTGGCTCGGTGTCGGAGTGTTTTCTGTCTTTCTCTAACAGCTCGTTAAAGAGCCGTGAGCTGCTGCTGCACCGGGGCAGAGACCTCAGTCCTGACCGGCCTCAGTAACGAGGACCAGCTGTGGAGCCAGGCGACGAACAGCTGGCTGTCAGACTGCTGCCCTGATCCTGGGTCTGCAGCAGAGGGGAGCAAGGCACGAGTCTGACACGCCCACTTTCTACCATATATGGTCGACGCAAAGTAGCTCCTGAATATTCTGCCTGCTGATCAATGAACCTTCAGGATCTTAAAGTCTGATTCGTGATGAAATGAAATCTATGAGATGAACCTGGTTCAATCCTCCACCTGCTCTGCTTCTCCTGAGTCCAAACGCTCCGTCCTCCAGGGTTAAAGCTGGCGCAGCGATGCCTCGTTCTCACGTCAAGAAGTTTATAAAAAACCCAACGCTGTTATCCAGGCTCCGTTTTGAGTGTAAGTGACATTTATCAACAAATCAGCAGGTGAAAACTGAAGCCAAAGCAGAAGTGCAGAACAGCTGTAATACCAGGGAAGTTCCCACAGGGGGCGATGATCCTGGTTTCAAAAGGAGCCCGGGTCTCATTGGAATCCATTGAAAAATGATGAATTAGTCCGGTTTCAGAACATGTTCTGGTCTCCATCACTAGTTTCAAATACTGGGAACTACTTCTTCTTTTGAAATCACTACGCCCAGACGCCATGTTTAGTAAGTAGTTCCGGCTTAGCAATCTTCGCATAAACAACTCAATCTCGTAATTTTGCATTAATATTTGACAGCGTAGTGAATGTGCGGATTATAACGTGTCCACCAAAGTGTTTGGGGGTTGTTGGATTGTGTATTTGATGAGTTTGACGAGGGGGAACAAAAATCCGGTGTGGTGTGTGTCCGGTGTGGTGTGTGTCCGGTGTGAGTGGGCTGAAATGTGTGTGTCTCAGCCTCTGTGAGGGTTGAGAATCCTGCTGTTTTTTAACCAAGTTTCTCAGGACTTCAGGAAGGAAACTCCCAGACGCGGGGAGAACATGCAAACTCCGAACAGTGTTTGAATCCATGAGCTTCTCATTGTGAGGTGAGAGAGCGAACCACTACCACATGCAGGCCTACTTTATTAATCCCAGAACAAAATCCATTACAGGTGCTTCACACAGAGTATTAAAATCAAATAATAAAGGATGAAATATTAAATTAGTAGGTCTTACTTTACATCAGGTCATTCTGAAGGTCGTTCTTCATTGTTTTCATCCCTCTGACCCTGCAGTGTTGAAACAGGCTGACTCTTCCTCATAAAACCCGATCCTGGAGGAAGCTGCAGTGGAACCTGAAGGCTCTGCAGAAGCAGCACAACACACATTGATTTATTGCACTTCTGTCACCCTGCACTTTATTTTTGGAGGGATGGGGAAAAAGAGGCGAGCAGCTCCTGCCGACCCGCTGCAGTCAGTCCTGCTTCCTGTGGATCTTCTGCTTGAGGAGCAGAGATTTTAAGCAGTGGATAAATGGCGGCGATGAGCCCGCTATTAGCCCAGGGAGCTCTGAAATACTGCCGCAGCGTTATGTTGAGGAATGGTCAGAGCGTCCGGGGTGGGCTCCTCCTCCACACAGTGAAATATTAAAGCCAGGAGAGGAAGTGATCGTCGCCGTGCTTCCAGTCAGGTGAAATATTCATGCTAAGCTCGCAGTTAGCCTTGGTGGTGCACAGCTGTAACATCTGGATGCTTCAGGATTTCAGCTTTTAGCCCTCGTCACTCTTTCCTGTCACACTTTCTCTTACAGAGTCGGGTTTTTAAAGAGTTAAACACGACCGTGATCTATTTAGAGAGGCTCGTTTTTCTGCATTGTTCTTCTGAGTGTGTGTGTGCGTGTGTGTGCGTGTGTGTGCGTGTGTGTGTGTGTGTGTGTGTCCTGGTTCTCCCGGCTCAGAGGATAAGCTGTAGACTGATGGAGTTTGCTCTAAATGAATGAACTCTGTCTCAGCCATCCATCACCCTGAAGAAGAGGCGATGCTGCTCACAGGAAGCTGCTGCCTCGTTAGCAGGAACACACACGCGCACACACACAGTCTTGTATTTCTATCCTTGTGGGGACCGTCCATTGACTCCCATTCATGTCTAGCCCCTAACCCTGACCCTTACCCTAACCCTAACCCACACCACAATAAAGCCTAACCCTAAAGAAATGTTTTTGCACTTTTACTTTTTTCAGTAACAACAACATGGTCAAGAAAACACTGTTTCTCCTACTTAGGACCGGAAAAAGGTCCCCACAAGGCACGTCGTTCCACGTTTTGCTATCCTTGTGGGGACATTTGGCCCCGACAAGGATAGAAATACAAGAACACACACACACACACACACACAAACACACACACACACACACACACACACACACACACACACACAGATCTCCTCCGAGCTCGGTGACCAGCTGTGCTCCACTACAGGGCCACCACTTCAAGAGAGAAACTGCCAAAACGTCCAGAGTGTTTTGAGGATGTGTTTAGTCGACGCCGGTACTCAGATCGTTATCCTGTAGCTGCAAAACCTTGCTGAAAGGAAAGTCCAAAAGTGATGTTTTGACTGAAGGGTCCTTCAAACGGAGCTTTAGCGAAGCAGGATTAGCTGCTCAGCTGGTCCAGGGCTGCTGGTGAAGCAGAATCAACATCCTGAAGGGTGAATCTGTAAATCTGAACTTTTCTACAGATTATAGCGACACAGATGGTATCAACAGAAGCCATTCATGACTATGCTGTCATAATACTGATCTGTTAAACATCTGTCCGAAACAGAATGAGAGTGTCATCCATGACTGACGGCTTCCTGATGAAGTTCATCATTTCTCTGTAAATTCAGACGTAATGCTGTCTTTATGGCTGCTCCTCACTCTGATGCTGATAAACTCTGAGGTTTCTGTGTTTCTATCATCGAGTGCCGTCGAGCCGAACTTCACCGACTCCCCGGCCGACGCAATCCCCCAAAGTCACCTTAACCTTTTTAACTCAGATCAAAGAGGAGCAGCGAACGATATATGCAAGGCGAGACACCAGAAAGCTTTAGTCACAGTTCAAAGTGCTGCTGAGTGTGTGTGTGTGTGTGTGTGTGTGTGTGTGTGTGTGTGTGTGTGTGTGTGTGTGTGTGTGTGTGTGTGTGTGTGTGTGTGAACCCACCGTACATTGGGTATGGTGTGTGTGTGTGTGTGTTTGTGAGACAGTGATGAGAGCAGAGAGGGAGAGAGTCAATGGTACAGGCCTGACTTCAAACACGAACAGATTAACCTCACAGCTGCTCCTTGTTTCTGCACTGAGGCCAGTCGTCACTCCAAGATCTGTTCTCTGCAGCATCAGGCCACAAGGCTAGAGGGTATGGCGGGTACAGTGGGTACAGAGGGTACAGCGGGTACAGAGGTTACACTGGGAAAAGTGGGTACAGAGGGTACAGCTGGTACAGAGGGTACGGCGGGTACAGTGGACATGGTGGGTACAGTGGGTACAGTGGGCAAATTGGGTACGGCAGGTACAGCGGGTACAGTGGGAAAAGTGCGAACGGCGGGTACAGTGGGTATAGTGGGAAAAGTGGGTACAGAGGGTACAGCGGGTACAGAGGGTACAGTGGGTACAGAGGGTACGGCAGGTACAGTGGACATGGTGGGTACAGTGGGTACGGTGGGCAAATTGGGTATGGCGTGTACAGTGGGAAAAGTGGGTACAATGGGTACAGTGGGAAAAATGGGTACGATGGGTACAGAGGGTACAGAGAGTACAGTGGGTACGGTGGGCAAATTGGGTATGGTGGGTACAGTGGGTACGGTGGGTATGGTAGGTATGGTGGGTACGGTGGATACAGTGGGTACCGTGGGTATGGTGAGCACACTGGGTACGGTGGGTTCGGTGGGTACATTGGGTTCGGTAGGTAAAATGGATACGGTGAATACAGTGGGTACAGTGGGTACGGTGGGTAAAGTGAGTATGGGGGGTACAGTGGGTAAGGTGATACGGCAGATACGACGGCTACAGTGGGTAAGGTGGGTACAATACCCTGGAGCCATAGATAAGTGTGGAACTCCATCAGAGCTTCAGTTCACATGCATCAGTTTTGCTGGTGAGTCGCGTCTTCAGGCCCCGCCCACATGACAACGTGTTCAGATTAAAACAAACAACTTCTGTGACGTTTTGTGGGTCTGTTCACACTGAAACGCTGTTTGGCGCCACTGAAAATGTAACTTTTTGAACTTTTTTTCCGTGGAAATGGGTGAAAGCAACTTTTTAGAAGTGCTGCAACTGTGAATAGTAAAAACGTCTTCTGCACATGGACAATAAGAACAGTGTTTTCCTGAAGTACCATGACGCCCAGTCCAGATTCTCCTGGTCCTGGTCCTCTCCTGGTCCTACATACCTACCCTTCTGAAACTAAAATGCATGAATCATTATGTAATGTAACTGTTGCCTAACTCTCTGGTGTTGTGGAGATTCTCGTTTATCTGTCATGATACCTCCGCCTCCTCCTCTCACAGCAGCTCTGTGTCGCTGTGTCTGAGCAGTGTGTGGTCCCGAAGTGTGTTTTCACGCCGCTCTTTGTTCTGATGCTGCTCCGGCTCGTCGCCTTTTCCCAGTCCACTCTGTAAACGCAGACTCTGCTCTGCTCGTCTCCTCAGACGGGGCCACGGTGCCTCCTCCTCCTCTGCCAGGATTAAACATTCATGCCCATAATGAGACAGTTTGAAGCCTGACCTGGACTGATCCTGGCTCCCAGGACCCGCCTCCACCCAGCCAGGATCTCCCATCATCCCGGGTCAAACGCTCCTCTTCTCTTTTCATGCAGGTGAGGAACTCCTGCCGACGATGAAAGCTGAGCTTTCACAGGAAGTTTTTTCTTTTCATCCCTGAGCTCAGAATCCAGCCGTCTCTCCTGACCTTCAGTTAAACTCCACATCGTTCTGCTAATAACGCTTCTTATTCCCGCCAGCTGTCGACTCCTCATCAGAACGGACTGCTAGCTCTGTCCATGATGTGCAGGTGGAGGATCGGTGAGGAACATTTCCACTGTGGACCGGACATCCTGCCATCCTCACCACTCCTCTTTAAATAGATCCATCCTTCATGGCGTTTCATGTCTGTCTGCTTCCACTGCAGCTCAGAGCTGCGGTAATATGTCTTAAAGCTTCACAGCCATCAATTCTCTCTCAACGTCAACAATAATACAAACTTCAGAAGAACGAGGCGCTAAACAATCTGGTTAAACATCCTGGTACGACTGATATTTCATGAAAGGAATATCTTATTTCACATTTTCTGACAACTTCAAGTTGAAATGTTTCGGTCATTTCATACAGACGCTTGGATTTTATGTTTTTCACATAATAAAAATATAAATTTTCACATTCACAAGACATTCATAACAAAAACATTTTGGGGATTTTCTTTGTTTTTTGTTTACCCTGCAGTTTTGACCATCTCTTTGTCCATGGCTGTCAGGACGGGACTTTGAGTTCATCCACATTAGATATGAATGATAGATATATGATGTATTTTATTGTCACAAAACAATTTCATTGAAAATATTTGAAAGCATAAAGTTGAAGGAGTCAGACAACTGGTGAACTGGTACGTACATTTAAAACGGTGTGAAGCGTCGCTGCGTTCTTATTCCAAGACACTTCACATTGGAGTGGTTGTTCAGCAGTTCCTCCAGTAGAGGGCAGTGTGACGCAGAAGACCAACAGTCTCACCAAATATCTCGATAGCTTCTTTTCCCCCGCCACCCAGGAGAGGGAACGTCAGGCGTCTTTCATCAACAGAGCCAACTTTTCTGTTTTCCAAGTTCTCTTTCAGTCCCTTTTACTTTGCTGAAGTACAAAAACAGTAGAAACACTGCCCCTGCAGGTGATCGGTGGTATTACTCCACTAAGCATCTGTCAGCTCCCTGTCAGTCCACTGAACAGACGACTGCTGCTAACTATAGCAGTACGCAAAGGGAAAAATAAACCTTCAGAAAGTAGATAAACAGAGCCAACAGTCAAGTTGTTCTAGAAATAGATAGGGTAGTGTGGGCGTGGTCGTTCTTTTGACTTCCTCCAGAGTCTGCCAGCTCTCATTTTGTCGGACCTCATCCCTCTCTTCTGCATTTCTATTGGATAAACAGGACACTGATCAATTCCTTCAGTATTCAGTCGTGTAAAGATGGAGACAGAGCAGCAGATGGAAGCCTAAATGTCAGGAAGCCATTAAAATCCAAGCTACAGCGCTTTCAGAAAAAATATCATCAGTATTAAAACCGTACGGAGAAGGCGAGTTTATCGAACCATGCCACTGTGCTCTGATCTGTCACCCACATTAAACCCTGGATTTATAAATATACCCTCTTCAGGGAGGGTTTCTGGGCATGAAATGCTCAAAAAAAGAGTAAATAAAATTGTTGTTATTAGTTGTTACTGTAGGTGTTCGCTGGTAACTATGCTTTCATTTTGCTGTTTTAGCTAATAGTTGAATAGAGAATCTCTATAACCCACTACTAGAACCGCGGTTTGAATCCCTCCACACATTCTGTCTGCCTGTCGTCTAACCTCTGAGTCTGGTTCTGGACCCTGAAATGAGCGAGCCAACTTTGTTTCAACCTAATTGAATTATTCAAATAAAATGTATTAAAATGAAACATAATTCAGAAGCAGTGCAGTGGTGTTCAGCCAGGACCAGCAGGAACACAACCTTTCAGCATTTTAGGATATTCAACTGACTGAAATTCCATTTTTTAGCAAAATTCTGCTTGAATCTATCATCCTCCATCACGTTTCCAGAAAAACAGACGGCGCTTCAACGTCAACTCGCCGCTGCTCAGGAGCCAATCAGTGAAGCTCATCTGAAAGACCCCAGAGAGAATCTCTAGAAAGCTCAGCTGTCTGTGAAGAACGTCAGAATCTGATTGGCTGACGATACTGCCACTCAGTGAGACACAACCCAACAGCAGCGTCCAGCTTGGATCCAAGGCAGCTGATGAGACTACAGCTGACCCCTGACCCCAGCCGAGGGACAGAGCTGCGATGTGTTTATCAGGCAAGGAACCATATTTGGCTCCATGTTTCTCAGAGAAGGGGCAGAATTCCAGAACTGCATCCAGACGATCAGCAGCAGAGCTGCTTGAGGCTTCTGACCAATCACCAGCCAGCTGGAGTCTCCAACTTCTTAGATTCGCCATAAATGAAGAAATTGGGTTTTCTGCCCCCTGCTGATCCAAATCACAGTCCTAGTGTCAAAAGAAACCACAGTGACTGAGTGAAACTCAGTATGATAGTGAGTAGTTTGACTACATTGACAGAAGTGTAGTTTGTTTGGGATTTCTAGAATGTCATGAAAGTGTAAAGGAATGGAGACCACATATTCAGGTAAATCTGGTGCCGGCCTTTAGCACCCGTTAATAGACATACATCCAATACGTAGAGGAAGTCAAGCCTAGTGTATTATTTTTCACCAATAACAACTAAAACATAGGAAAACAGCACTTAGTATGGATGTTTCAGCCAGAATATATAAATTTAAACAGTATTCCAGTGAAAAATGTAGCCCTTTTGTATAGATTTTATAACCAATTCTAAACAAATGAGATTTTGGTCCACTTTATGACCTTCTGACCATTTTTTCACACTTTCATGACAAAGTTAAATATATATGTGCTGAACATATGGGTTATTCCAGACTTGGAGGGCATTGTGGCATCTGATTTCTGAGAAACTGAACATTAGCTTTGCGTAATTTCCTTTCTACAATAATATGCATTTTGATTTTTGCATTTAATTCATGATATTTCATAAGTGGGCAAAAATGTTTGGTGTTTTTATTACATACTTGAGACCCTGCAGGACGTTGGCACTGGAGGCCCGCAGGTTCCTGCCCTGTTCTCCGGGTAGAGGAGGTCTTTTGTTCTGTGCCCGTCGCTCATCAGTGAGGATGTAGACTCTGACAGCTTCATCCCACCCAGCCATGAAATCTGAGCTCTACTAAGTATAACCATTTGTTTTTTGGATAAAGTTGCAAACTGAAGCAGTAACTGACTCCAGGGCAGGCACATTTCAGAATGACCTTTGAACTTGGACAGGACTGCAGCTCCCTGCTTTCCCCGACCGGTCAGATGTTAACGCGGCTCAGCATCTTGCTTAAAATAACCAACTTCAACCAGTGTGTTTTAGTGTGGACCAGTGGCTCCTCAATCAGAGTTCCTCACATAAACTTGAATAACCTTTGCTCGGCCACAGCATCGCAGCCCGGCAGCAGTTTTTCAGCCCTCTACGTTCTGAAGTGTTCTATTATATTAATCACATTCAGCAGTATGAATCTCGCTGTGGTGAGCTTCCAGCAGCCGGCGCCCTGAGGCAGGGACGGCTGCTGAACCTCTCTGCCGGGCTGAAGTCGTGAGAAGAGGCCGACTGAAGCGCCGAGTCCTGATGTGACCCGTCAGCATGGCGCTCCGCCTCGCAGTGCTGCGCTGGGCCTGCTGCTCCAGGGGAGGCGCCGCCGCCGCCGCCGCCCATCTGCACCTGTCACCGGGCATCTCGTCTCCGCCGCTAAGCTAGCAGAAAACAGCCCCGAGAGCAGGGAGCATCATGGGAACTGAAGCTGAGAGGAGTCCGCCGCCGTCCAAGCAGGACCGGATCCAGGAGCGTTTGGTGAAATCCGTTCAGTCCCAAACATGACCTCTGAAGATCCTTCAGAACAGAATCCAAAAACTAGAACCACGTTACACAAACCTGACAAAAATAAAACCACATCGGTAAGAAATAAACTTCTTTATTCAATCACAGTTACTCAGAAAGAAACGATGTGCTAAAGTAGAAAACGGAGACGCTTGTTGCACTCGTCACACACACACATGCACCAACATTAACACAAACACACACACCGACGATGGTTTCAAACAGCTGCAGTCATGCACAATAACAACTCAGAGATATGATACAGGCTGGACTGATGGGGCAGCTACAGCGGCTGTGAAAGAAAATCCTCCCCTCAGTTTGATTTATTTACCAGAACAGAAGAGCATCAGATTACTGCCCTGCAAATCCAACTGATACGAAAACCACAATGTTAAAACGTTTTCGTTTCATAAAAGTTTTGCTTTTAAAAATGATGTAGTTAACATGTAGAACCACTAGTGGGTGCTGTTTGACAACCAAGCTGGATTGATAATACAATGACGGAGCAGAACAAGCACAGCTTTCAGCGGTAAAGAAGATGTGAAGGAACACAGGTTATGAACCGCTGCTGCAGATGAGGGATGGAAATCCACAAACTATGATTCTGCACCAGCAGAGGAAAACATCTGAGGGGTGAATACTTTCTGTAGGCACTGTAGAGGGAACAATGTGTCAAAATAATCAGCAGTGGCTGCAGAACAGAACTGAAAGCATCTCAGCGATGGCACAAGATAACCAAGTCTGCTGGTTTGTTTGTTACCAAATACAAATTACTCTCATAGCTGGAGAGTTTCTAACATGATGTATCTGAAAGTTCCACTTAGAATGTGAGAGCAGTGCTTCATACCAGCAGAAATTAGTTAGAGACATAACAGAGCTGGGCAGTGTGATCCCAGGCTGAACAGAACATCGTTATGGGAGTAACCCGGCTGTCCAGCAGCACACCGCCAGGCGCACGGAGGACGGGGACGGCTTTACGCTAATTACAACTTAGCATGACGCTTGCCACAGGAAATTACGAGTCCAAGTGTTTAGTGCCAATTACAGCAAAATAAATATTTCATTAATGCAGAGGAACACGTTAATTATTAATCAGGCTTCAGGCAGCGAACGCGTTGTAACCTGCTGCTCCACGCTCCAAAACATCCTCCTGGAAACCCTCCGCCACGTCTTCAAGGCAGGTTCATTTACCAGCTGTTCACTTCCTGCTGACTGCGAGGCTGTGATACGACTGTGGTTCTCAATTAGCGGCCTGGGACCCCCTGGGGGGCCTGAACCACCGCAAGACACCACCGGATGTCTGCTGTTCAGGTACTTTGGTACGCAAAGGATTATGAATGAAATCTAACAGGGTTGGTAAAGGTATGGGGCGCACACGCACACGCACGCACGCAAACACGACATTGGACGGAAACCAAAGACATAAAAAATTCCTTTTGTTCCAAAATCTCTTCGCATCACAAAGAAGCTACATTGCATACTGTAAAAGATCCAGTGTCTTAACTATTTCTAGAAAACCGTATATATTAATTTTTTTTTCACATATAAATAAATCTGCTGATCTGAGTCCTGGTAGTGTTGGTAGAGAGGCGTGGTTAAGAACGTAAGAACTGGAACTCTACGTTCCTTGGTTCCAGACCCTGTGGTTTCGGTCCGTAGAGGTTCTCCGTCCACTCGGAGCCAAGGCAGGTACAAACATCAGCGAGCAAGAGGCCTTGAAAACTGTAATCCGACTGTCTCCTGCTCCGATCTGATTATCTGGACCAAGAAAGGCTGCGACTGCAGTGAGAAAATGCTTTCCAACAAAGGGGTCTGGGGTTTGTTCTAAGTCCTGCACATCAGGACGTCTGCGAAGGGGCCCAGGAGGCTCTTGTTGAAGATGCACCTCACCCACACCAGGTAGGTGGTGAAGGGCTTGATGTTCTCTGAAAAGGTGTAGTTCTGCTGGGGAAGGATGTAAGGCATGTAGGTGTTCTCTCCCTGCTCCTGGATCCACACCTCGTACTTCACCTCTCGAACCTTCAGGTACTTGAGATTCCAGGGGATCTGCCAGGAGACGGTGAGCCTGGCCTCGCTGCTGGTCTGGACCGAGGTCTGGCACTGCGGCTCTCGGACCCGGCCGGGGTGGACGATGCTGGCCGCCCTGGACTTCTTCAGGCTGGGCTTGGACTTCATGCCTTCCCGCAGGACGTCCAGGAAGGAGGCCAGGTCCACCCTGGTGTCCTGGTAGATCCTGAAGAGCCACTCCGGGTTGCGGCAGCACAAGTGTCGGGGGACGTCCTTGCTCGCCAGGATGCGCTCCTGCTCCTCCTTCTCTAAATGAGCAATGCCTCCCTGTTCCCAGGGTCTTTCTGGGTGGGTGACGGTGTTCTCCTCCACGGTGTTCCTCCAGGAGACGTAGTGAAGGTCCATCCCCGGGAGGGAGGCCAGGGTTTTGTACGGGGTGTACTGCTCCGGGTTGACGGCGAAGGGGAACAGCTCCACCACGGCGGCTCCTCTGGGCAGGAAGAGGGAGGTGATCAGCTGAGCGCCGTGCATGCTGACGAGCATGGCGGCGCCACTGATCACCTGGACGATGCTGGAGAAAGACTGGTCTTCTAGAGACACGGTGACCACTTTCATCTGGAGCTCCTGAACCAACGCCATGATCAACTCGGCTTCGTTCAGGATGAGCCTGGTAGTGGAGCGACTGAACACCACGATGTACTGGTCTTTCTTATCCGTCTCTTCTTCTACACTTCCTCCGTCCCTGTCCGCTTCCTCCGGTCTTGTGATGTTCATTTTCTCCATCAGAGCCCTGGCGAACTGCCGGATCTCATTTCCTGAGACCAGGATGTTGGCTTTGGGTCCCTGGGGCTGGACAAACCCGTACTGGTACCAGGTGGTCATTTTGGACAGGCCCACGTAGGATTTGGTGAAACACATGAGTTTGCCAAAGTTCCTCAGCTGCTCTTTGAGCAGCGGCTGCTTGTTGCTGAGCAGGCGGTACAGATCGAAGTGCGGCCCCTCGCTCCAGCCCTCCATGAAGACCAGGCGCGCCTCGTCGTCCAGGTCCAGGTACTGCTTCATGGTGTAGTAGGCCGGCAGCAGGTCGTCGTGGAACACGTGCATGAGGTTGTTGGGATTGAATCGGTTCAGGATCAGAGTCACGTCGGGCACGAACACGGGCTTGGGCATGAACTTCAGGGCGGCGGCGGGGAGCTCCAGAAAGTTGAAGTACTGAGTGTTGTGATCTTCCACGGAGGACAGGTCCAGCAGGGCCGGCTGGAAGCGCCGGGACCCCAGGTTCGGCAGCATGACGGAGGAGTTGGAGTGGAAGAACACGAACTCCTCCGCCTCCGAGCAGTAGCAGAGGTAGTCGAAGCGGCAGATGCGGTCGGTGTGCATCTTGCCGGTGCAGACCATGCGGGTGCCGTGCTCCTGGAGCGCCTGCAGGGCCACGTGGTAGTCGATGCGGGCCTGCGAGACCTCCTGGGACTGCTGCGTCATGTGCAGCTCCTCCTCCAGCAGGGCGGCGTGCTCGCTCAGCTTAGAGTACTTCCAGAGCAGGGCCGCCACCACGGAGACCAGGAGGCCGTTGAGGAGCGCGCCCACGCTCATCCTGCAGCCCGCCACCGAAGCCCGCATCACTGCTGGCGGCGAGGACCCGCCTCCCGACGCCCGCTGGCCTCCGGTCTCACGGGGAGGCGGCGAGACATCCGCCGCACGGCAACAGCTGAAGCAGAAGGAGGGGAGGGGAAAGAAACGCAGGTTTAAAAAGATTTCCAAAATCACGGTTGTTGCAAGAAAAAGGACTTCATTAGGAATGCAGGAGACGCAAGAGAACAGCGACATGATTAACAAATCAATAGCCAGAGCGGCGCCGCTGCGGAGGTCTTTATGTAAGCAACGCAACCCGGTGATTCACCAGGTTTCAGCTTTCACCCGTGGCTGTTTACCTCGGCGGACAAACCAGACGCTTTCTGAGCCTCGCAGCCCCCCGTCGCCCTACCTGGATGTGTCAAGACGAATTACGCTGCGAGCGGCGCGGGCACAGAACAAGAGCGCACGGCGCTCGCAACGCCTCTCATTTGCATCCGGAGAGAACAAGTGAGTCATTGAGAGACTGGAAATCAAACCGGCGGGTAATGGCCAGCAGCTGCCTGCAGATAGGAGGCAGCGAGCATGCTAAGCACCCATCAGAGGGTCGGCCGATCCGACTCACAGCACAGCTTTTACTGTAATCAGCGAGCGGGCCGCTCATTTATCAGAGGGCAGGTTACAGACGCACTCCAGGCTTCAGGAACCAGAGCAAATCTGTTGACTGAGAGGCAGAAGGAACCAGCGAGGGAGCCAGACCGGGTCGAAGAGAAGCTCAGGAATCAACCACAAGCACACAACAGCTGAAGAACATAACATTGATTTAAACAAAAACTATAAAAATTCACTTTTCTGGGTATCAAATTCAGTCTGATGGTGAGAATTCAATATGGAGCATCATGTACTGAGTGTTTAATGATTCCTGAAAGATTCTCACATGCATGAAAACAATCAAATTCACAGGAAGGTAGAATTGAATACACACACTTTTCAAATAAGATGTTCTGGAATGCAACAGAGAGAGCGATCTGCCAGTGTGGTGAGCAGTGTGTAGGGGTGTCCCGATCCGATATTGATATCGGATATCGGTCCGATATCAGCCAAAAAACAAGTATCAGATTTTATCGGATTGAATCTAAAATCTCTGATATAAGCGCCCCGTTAAGCAGTTCATTTTCCGCTCCAGCACTTCTATCCAGAGGCGACTCTGGTTCACATTCTCAAACATTAGGTGGCAGTAATGCACCTTAACGTTGGTGCTGTCTGCTACAAACTCCAAAGAAGAAGAGCACCTGGATCCAGCCAATAGAACGTCACATATCCAGCATGCAGAGCCCACGTGATCACAACACCACCGCCTCTGTGTGTGCGGTACTTACTGTAGGAGCAGGAAGTCACCGTGTGGCAGTATTTTACTGTAAACTCGGACAGAGACGCTGCAGCTGAGTGCAACACTTGTCATGCACAAGTCTCCTGTGGTGGCAGAGAACCCGGAACGTTTAATACGACCAACCTCATGGCATGTTTGAAGCAAGTTGTGTTTTTTTTTTTTTTTTTTTTAGTGAAGACTAAGAGCCAGTCAGTGATCCTGGAGCTGTGAACTATGAGGTTTGAGCAGTTGGACGGTGGACAGTATTGTGTTGTTTTTGTTGTTTTCATCCTCACCTTCAGTTGTTCCCACCATATACTGACAGTAAAAAAAATAACTGAAGAGGACTGGAATTGTTTGCACTTTAAAAGTATAATTTGGTTTTATTGGGGTTATTTTGACTACTTTTCAGCATATTCTAATGTATTTCTTATTTTATTCAACTGCAGATATTATGCTGAAGGTTAAAATGTTTGTAACCAATTGGTTAATAATAAATGGGTCAGTTTTTCTCATACCTACTGTTGCTGACTGTCGTTCTCTGTGTAACATCACTTGATCAAGCCTTTTCTAACATTCCACATTACAAAATAAGTAATAAAGTAAGTATGATTCTCGCTGATATCGTATCGGACCAATATCGATATCGGCCAAAACTCAAGGTTGCAATATCGTTATCGTATCGGAAGTGGAAAAGTTGTATCGGGACATCCCTAGCAGTGTGTGGTGGAGCGGTGGACGCTTGTTTTATAGGCCACGGTCATGAAGCGCCTATTTTCGAGGGGTTATGGGACATTTTACTGATATTTACAGAAACCTTTGTTCCACTGGACGAGCCCATCCACAACGCACACATATCAGCATCAAGTTAAAAGAAAGACAAAGAAAAAAAAAGAAAAAATTTCTTTAACGGTTCAGGAACACACTCCCTGTCTGGCTGCATCTTCGTGAGCTGGGTTGTCTCTGCGGACCTTCCTTCTAACCTCTCCTACCATCACATTTCCACGGCTGATTATTGTGTTCCTGCTACTGTCCCACACAGCCGCCCTTCAGCCTCTCCTCCGAGCTCCGTCTGCAGCTGCAGACTCTCCTCTGGAGTCCCATGGAGATGTTTTTTCACATCCAGCCGAGTGTATCGCGTCACGTCAGTGATCAGACACTCCTGCACAGTGAGAACAGTGAAAACACTGAACAAAGGAAAAGTGACGGTCTCAGTCCGGCTCCAGCCCGGGGCCGATTCCTCACCATCAGCTGTAACACGAGCGCACTCTGCGCCGGCTGGAGCTTCTGTTGACTCTAATTATACCGACCCGACTGCAGCGCGTTCAGAAATAGCTCCTTACTTCTCAGATTTAATTTCAGCCCCGCAGTGGCCATCACCGAGCGGCGCGTTAACGTCTCAACCGCGGCTCCATCAATCAATATTTCCTCGTTCATAATAAATCAGTCGCCTGCAGGTGAAGTGGAAGTGATGAACTCTGGGTAATCTTTAAATTTGCAGCCTTTTTTCAGCCTGATTGCTTCGCTTTCAGTGGAACTGTTAATGCACCTTTCACTTCCTTTAATGAACCTCTGTCCCGTTCAGTCCGAGTCCAGCAGGACTGAGGAGCTGCAGCCGCCGCTGGAAGGCGAGCTCCGAGATGTGAAAGAACGCCACTGTCAGCTCGTATGTAGTCCAGCAGCCACTGGTTTATGAAGTGATAAAACAGTATTCCTGAACTATCATTAAATTAAGTTAAATTAACGTTCACCACACGGGGTTTGGCGTCACTCTGAGCCGGAGACGCGCCTCACCTGTTTCCATTAACCGTTACTGGAAGTAAAGGCTTCAGGAAGTTAATGGGGAGCCTGGATATACTGCAGGAGCAGCGCTCAGGCCCACTCCCCTCGTATTTCAGCAGCCTTTAAACTCCTACATAGCTGCTGAACATAATAAAAAACTTCAAATGGGTCCCGCTCACCACATGGAGACGACGTTTAAAACAGCTGATGATAAATTATACTAGTTGATTATTTCCTTCTTTCATTTGTAACTATTTTTTTTTTTTTTTTTTAATAAAAAAAAATCCCTCTCTCAGAGCATCCTGAGCTCTGTCCAAACGATCAAATCTGGTTTACCTTTCATGCATAACATGTGTCAGTCAGTCAGATGAAAGATCCTGCAGTCAGTCTGAACAGGGACAGTCTTCTTGTTAAGAGTCTGGTTCCTTAAAGCGATACTTCAACATTTTGGCAAATTGGCCCGTTTAGCGCAATTCATTAGTCGTTTCGAACAGCATACTTACTTTTTTGTGAGGGCGAGCTGTTGTTTATTCAGAGGTGAGTCGGGGAAGGTTTTCAGGACGGACACAATGGAAGTGGAAGGTATTTTGGTTCCCCCTCGTCAAACTCATCAAATACGCAATCCAACAACCCCAAAACACTTTGGTGGACACGTTATAATCCGCACATTCACTACGCTGTGAAATATTAATGCAAAATTACGAGATTGAGTTGTTTATGCGAAGATTGCTAAGACGGAACTACTTGTCTGGGCGTAGTGATTTCAAAAGAAAAAGTAGTTCCCAATATTTGCTTCAGTGTCGTAACGCTACAATATTATTTGTTGGTGTTCCACAGCGTAGTGAATGTGCGAATTATAATTTGTCCACCAAAGTGTTTTGGCGTTGTTGGATTGCATATTTGATGAGTTTGACGAGGGGGAACAAAAATACCTTCCACTTCCATTGTGTCTGTCCCGAAAACCTTCCCCGACTCGCCTCTGAATAAACAACAGCTCGCCCTCACAAAAACAGTAAGTATGCTGTTCAAAATGACTAAATAATTGCGCTAAATGGGCCAATTTTCCAAAATGTTGAAGTATCCCTTTAAGGGCAATGCAGACTATTGGAGGGTTTTAAGACCTGCTCGGTTCAGGATTTACACCAGTAGAAAGTGAATATCCAGCGCTGTGCGTTCCTTTGACATCCATAAAGAAATCATCATCCAGACAGTAAAACAAAGCCTGCTCTCTTTAATTCACGGCGACGGTGTCAGTGTGAGGCAGGAGGGGAGTGAACCACCTCCATAATCTACACCGACGGTTCAACCTGTGAAACCAGACGATGGAAGCCGTCTGGGGTGTGTTTCAGGTGAGAGCGTGTGTAACATCTAGCTGGTAGTCAGTACATCCGGCGGCAGTCAGTGTGAGACAGTGAGCTGCCGAGCACAGCAAAGTGAAAGACACCGAGTCCTGAAAGACACGGAGTGTGTCCACGGGGAAGCTCCACCGCTGGAGGACAGAGGACAGGCTGACTGGACATCAGCGATATGAACTGCTATCAACATGTTCAAACGATGGGGAAGACGTTCAGGGCATTGATGCTCGCAGCTGTCCTGGAGTGAAGACAGCTCGCTGCCTCCACGAAGAGCCGCTGAGCTGAGCGGTGGAAGGAGTCTGATACTCCCCGTGACTAAATGTCAAAGAAGCCGGCAGAACGCCGTCACATCGCCTCGGCGCTGATGCAGCATGAAGTGAAGCGTGAAGACGAGGCTGCCGTCAGGCAGGCGTCCTGCACGCGAGGACGAGGGCGCCGTGGAGGACGTGGGCGCCGGTGGACCGGGCGGAATGCCCCTCACTCACCAGGCTCTCCCAACAGAACTACCTCAAATGCTCTGAAACCGCAAGACTGGGAAATGTCAGAGATACCGCAGCAATCGCAGTGGAAGACACACACTCCTGGATCTGGTGTCTGTGTGTGTGTGGTGGGGGTGGAGGGCTGGCAGTCATTTAGAGTGACCTTGAAGACGAGTGGCTGGTGTACCTTCTCATCAGCGGAGTGATGAAGTGAGCCGCTCCGGAATAAGAATGCTGGAATTAGGCAAAGGTCACCACGCTTCCAAATATAATGAAATGTGAGCAGAGACGCGTCTCCTGGGCGAAGCTAATGCCAGGAAACCAGCTCATATCCATACTGTGTGTGTGTGTGTGTGTGTGTGTGTGTGTGTGTGTGTGTGTGTGTGTGTGTGTGTGTGTATGTTTGTGTGTCCCGGGGCCACACAGAGACGCCATGTTTAGCCACTAGCTAACACATAATGCAGAGATGGACACGCTTCATGCAGAACTCACACACCGGCGCGCTAAAGCTGCTAGCCCAGTTTAGCTTTGCTCCAAGCCTCATGCTAATGAGGGGTTTTCATGTTTCCAGGGCTGAGCAGTCCTCTGAGTGGACACCGTGGCTTCGCCTGCTCCGAAGTTCACAAAATTGCAAGTAGGGCTGGATGATAATTCGAAAGCAAGATAGACTGATCGATAGACGAGTGGCGCGATCAGAAGAAACAGGACTGATAAAAAGTTCGATAGAAGAAACTGTTTCAGTTTCTTTTACATGACAGCCAATCATGAAGCTTAATCGATCATTACCTCCTCCCAACCAATCAAACACACCGAGGCGTGCTTTGCTCTTGGAGTGTTAGCGCTAGCGGCTAGCAGCTAGCGGCTAATGGCCAGCAGCTCCTCCAGGAGGATCAGTGAAGAAAGCCTCAGTGCTGCTGGAAGGAGAGCTGACTGTAACCGGCAGACTGTTGTTGTTTTGTGGTGTTTGTTCACACGGTACATGGTTTGTGGTTTCTTTATTAAGCGTAGCTCATTAGACAATAGCATAAAATATCTGGGGCTGCGCTCTAAATATATGTTGTTACATTTTGATAATTATCAATAATCACTGTTATTGATCAAAATGATATTTTTTATTCGCTATGCTGTTTTTATTATCGTCCCGCCCTAATTACAAGTGACAGAAAATCCCAGGAGGCCACACCGCAGAAGCTGATGGCTTCTTCACTGAACGCTTCAGTGCTTCAGACACAGGAGTCGCACGCTGCTGTGTCACAAACACACTGCTTCTGGGTGATCTGATCGCTCACCTGTCCCTGACCTCAAAATAACTATAAAAAACTATTAAAATATAGGACTGGGGTTCAGTCCCTTTGCTATGTTGACAAGTGAAACACAAGCAAGTTCAGTCCGAGTACGCTGTGCACGTTGTGAAGGAAAGAGGTGCTTTAACGCCGCATTGATCCGTGGCCACTGGAGGTCAGACCAGCTCAGAAACGAGCCGAGAGGTAACTGGCGCTGACATGTTGTCTCCTCATTAAAATATGTACAAATAAAAAGCAGCACCATCAAGCCGTGTTTTCCCCTCCATCGACCGAGGGAAATCTCAAGCTGCTTGGCGTCTCCATTTATTCGCTGTGCTCGCCGACATAGGTTCTGGAGAGAAACAGGATTTTTACATCCGTGTTAATCATCGCTCAGTGTGAAAATGTACTGAAGTGAAAAAATGGAAATGGGATTAAAATGCTCACACACTGCTGCTGGTTAAGACACCAACATTCTTCACGTTGTGATAAATATTCAGCATGTAGCTGCTTCAAAGCACGACAACAAAAAGCAGGCGTGCACGGAGCGGGGGGAGCGGACAGCGCAGACACAACGTTACAAACGTTTATGCAGTGAAACAAAACTGTTCTTTTAAATTTTTACCATCTGCTTTATCGGTTTGGCCGGATTGGAGCCTCTTGCGGGCCGGTTTTGGTCCACCAGCCTTATGTTTGACACCTCTGGTGCAGAACACGAACTTAGACATAAGTCTCAGCTCAATGGAGACGTTTGTGGTTTGAGGAGCAGGCACTGCGGAGGAGCCGGCGGTGAAGAGGAGGAGGAGCTGGTGATGAAGAGGAGGAGGAGCTGGTGATGAAGAGGAGGAGGAGCTGGTGATGAAGAGGAGAAGTTGACCTCTGGTTGGGGTGAGGCGGAGTTGCAGGCGGACGCCGTGTCATTGCATCACTGAGCAGGAAGGCTTCAAAAGGAAGCTGCTGCCAGTCGGTCCTTCAGCGCAGGAATTTTAATCCACAACGGTGTTTATGTTTGTAAAATGAAGTTAAGAAAAGAGTTTAACGCTGTGGAAAGGAGCACATGTGGTGAAATGGAATCAAACCTGGACGATAGACTGCTCTGTGCCATCGACCAGGCATCACTACGTCCCGTTGTTCTTGAAAACACAAAGCATCTGTTGTGTTTTGGCGTCTGTCTACACAACAGCAGTGGTTGGAGCCATAAGTTTTCAGCAATACAGCAATTCTTCAAAACGGAAGACAACATCTTGAAGAACTTCAAGCTTCTGTTAGAAAACTTCATTTCAGCCTCCGTCCCAAAAAAATACGAAAAAATAAAGACTCAAGTGACGGCGCGATTTGTCCGAGGGCGAGCAAACATTAGCATTTGGCTGAAGAAGTGTGTAGATTTGCAGTGCGGCTAAACGCGGCGCCGTTTCAACCGGCCTCCCCGTCTTAAACCCACAGCAGCGGATCCAGGACCTCGTTAAGCCGCGCTCCCTGAAGCTCGCCGCCTCCCCGGCGTCACCGGGTTAGCATATCTGTTTGCTCTGGAGATGATAAGCGCCGTAATGATGTGCTGGAAATACGGCGCGGGGGCAGCCGGGAGACTCTCATGCATTTTAATGAGGATCCTGGAAATCCAGAGCCGAGGGGCCCGTGGGAGAGCAGCCGTGGTCGCACCAGGTCCCAGGTCCCAGGTCCCAGATGCCCCCCCCCCCCCCACCACCACCCCCACACGGCGATGGCGTGGCGTTCCTCCTCTCCCCTCCACCTGCACAGCTCCTCCGGCCGCCGTGATCCGTCCTGATTGGCCGTCATCTTTATTCCTGGACCAAATGTGGCCTGTCAGGGTGGATCAGGCTAGCTGGAGCTCAGTGTGGCACTGGGGAGAGTTAATGCCCCAGCAGCCATTATCTGGCCGTACAGAGCCTTCGCTTCGCATCTCTTTCTCAGACAGACGCACAAAAAAACCCGCTCCATTACAAGAAAAGGCCGAGCAGCGCTGTAAAACAGGCTGGTCCCTCCTCGATGGCCGGCAGTGAGCATCAGAACATGGTCTCGGTTGGACACGTCACATGTCACACCGCTCTGACTGAAAGTGATTACCCGGCTGATTGATGGCCGCCACTTAATCCCGTTTCCTGGCTCCTCTGTGTCGCCGGCCAGCAGTGACCCGCTGAGCCTTCTGCAGTCCAGCAGATACAAGACGAAAACTGCACACTGTGCCACGTGCTCCCCCCCGGGGACGGCGGAGACACGCAGGCTGGCGTGGACAATCTGCACAGTGTGTGTTTCTGAGTGTGGAGGTGACAGACCGACAAAAAGGAACAAAGTGGGAAAGGACGTCCTGCTAAAACACGACGGCGCAGCACTCCAGTCCTCCAGAAGAGGGATAGCAAAGGATGAAACCACAAGATGCTGATCTGATCCGAGACCTGGGAACCGCAGGAACCGCAGATTACATGCAAAGGAGCATCGGTTCTAATGTGGAAGCAAAATGTTCTGAAACAAAAACCAGCTGGTGTAAACGGGGGCTGAACCTCAGAGTGACTTCTTGGTGAAATAATATCAGAGATAGAAGCAAAAGTCACAGTAATCAAATGCAAATCTGATCCCTAAAAATAAATATAAAGTTATCAATGAATTTGACTGTAATCCAGCAGAGGCATCAGGAACATCGGCACTCACCCGTCAGATCGAGCGTTACCAAGTCTCCATGATGTCAAGAAGATGATCTGAGTCGGATAAACCGAGCACTGGAGAGTTCAGCTCTCCCTGATCTAGCAGCTAGAGGGCTACGTTCAGTTAAAGTCAGATGATGAGCTTTCACACCGGAACATTCTGCTACGGAGCTCACAGACGGCTGAGCTCCATCACGGATTGTTTTCCTCCTTTTCCAGAGACGTTCATACGGACAGAAGGACAGACAGCCTAAAAACAACACCTCCAATCTGCGGCCTGTCCCCAGCAGAGGGACATAAGTACGTGACGTCCTTCCACTCTGAGGTCTGACAGGTAGTCAGTTCTCTGAGTCCTTGACACCCGAGTCTAGCAAAATAAAATATTAAGACACTTAGAAACCTGAATCTTACGTGGTCGAAAGGTTTCACCCCTTTTCACTGGATCAGTGCAGACACCATGACCGCAGATTAGAACGAACTGCATTTTAAACAGCTCCTTCAATGACTTTGAAATGTTTCATTTGCTTGTGAGTGACTGGATTAGATTTAGGTGTCGTTTGTTCACACAGCGGTGAACTCGGCTGGAACACACGTACAGAGATGTGAGGTTTGGCGAGGAGCCGTCTGACTGTAAAAGTGTTAAATCCGGCATTTACAAAAGGCCTCAGCAGTCATAACTTCCCGGTGGCTCATGAACACTCCATGACTGTTATCAATGTCGAACGAAACACTGTAAATCAAAGCGACAGCGGAGGCGTCATCTCAGTCAGACGCAGCCCCAGGGATGTGAAAACACATCTGGGCTGAGCACTGACAGACCATAAATACCACACGAGGTGTTTTCATTTCCACTTCAGCAGTGTTGTCACTGCTGTGTGCCGAGAGCCGGGGCTCCAGGTAACAGAGCTAAACCGACCACGCTCAGACTGTCCCGTTAGAGAGCAGTAAGACAACAGATTAGAGAACAAGAGCTTAGAGACACTGTTTAGGCTAAATATCCACAAAAAACTAACATTAGAAGGTGAAATACATATCAAGAACATTCATCTCCCTCTGAGTTATGAAAAGTCTAGGAAAGACATTTGCCTTTGATCGACCGCTCCGAACCGGGGGAGCAGGACCCCCGCTGTGCACAGACAAGAAATCAGCAGAGGCGCCCGAGGCTCTCAGGTTGGTATAATTAGATTTGCAGATGCCAAAGTAAATCAGAATAAGACACTTTGTACAAACTACAGCAGAGCAGAGACCGTGTGTAGGCGCACTAGCAGCTACTGTTGGAGTCGGGGTAACTGGGAGGGGAAGGCAAGTCTGGGAGCAATACTCCCCAGACAAGGTCAAGATGAGGGCAACTCAACAGCTGAAGGTCAGAAAAAGGGCAACACTCATTTTCAAATGACAGTACAGTATATGTGGGCTGCAGTCGGGGTTGGGGTAAGAGCAACACTGCTCTGCTGCGGTTGGGGCAACAGCAGTGAGCAACGCTGAAGGTTAACAGTTTGAAGAGTACAGTTCGGGTCAGGGCAGGACTGAGAGGTGACCTTCTAGACAAGGACATCACAAGATCGTGACAATGAGGACAGCCCTGGTAGATGATGGTTAAGGTTAGGGCGACAGTGACAACAACACTGGACAGTGACAGTCAAGGCTGAAGCGATGGGGTGACACTGAAGGTTGGAGCCCCTTGGGGTCAGGGTCAGGGCAACAGTGGCTGGTGACGCTGATAGTTCAGGGAACTGTCTGAGGTTTGGGACACACTGAAACTTCACTGGTGGGGTGAAGGATCAGCAAAGCTGAGAGACAGATATCATCTGCCTCCAACACATTACAGGTCTATAACCCAGAGTACTCACAGAGTACAAAAGAATACATTTGCCACATATCGCAGTATTAATGTACAAATATCAACAATGGCTTCATGGAGCCGCGACATCCCAAATGGGAAGCTCCCATTTGAACAGTGATCAGCTGGATTCTTCCCACATCCACTGGAAACATGACGAAAGATTTGAAAATGCAACGAAACTCAGCATTAATCTGCACAGAAAACAGGGCGAATACTTTCCACAGTGAGCAGGAATTGTGCTCGCAGCCAGCTAAAGGTGATTTAACAGAGGAAATCCAGGTTTCAGCGCATCTGGCAGGGTCGCTGGGTGTATTTGCTCCGATTTCAGATAATGCATGTGGGCTGGTGGCGCTCCTCTCCGCTGGAAAAGGCTCACCGAGCACCACGACACACTCACACACACATTCACACACACACACACAGATCCGTTCACATCTTACCTGCTGCTCCTCCAGGGAAAGCGTCGCTGCTTTCTGTCTCTGCGGACGGAGGTTAGCTCCTCCAGCCGGCAGCATCAGCTCCTCGGCGGGCTGCGGGCTCGGTCCGGAGCCGGGGACATGGAGCGAGCGGCGGGGGGGGGAGAACGGAGGCTGCGACGAGAGAGAGCTCCGGTCAGGATTCTCCGCCGCCCTGGGTGTCGTTTAGAAATTATCCGAGCCGTGAGAGGAACCGGGAGGCGGAGGACGGAGGGAGACCGCTGGAGACACGGACGGCGGGGACAGACGGCAGCTGCCTGGGTACCGACTCTGAGTCCAGGCTCCACCCACCGCGGCAAATCCCGCTCCGAAATCTCGCGAGAACTCAGAAGCCTTCGGCGAGCTGGAGCAGCATAGATGTATGAGAGTAGAAACATAGACCTATTAAAGTAGAAACAAAAGGCGACTGGAAACACAACTGTGTAAAAGCAGAAACATTGATATGTGACTAGACACATAGATATATGAGAGCAGAAACATGAACACCAGAGCGAACACATAGATATCTAAGAGTGGAAACAGCATCATTCGTACATGAAGTAATTCAGAACGGTTCAGAAAGACAGGGATCACAAAATCATATTAAAACCACAGGAAAAAAAACAATGCATGAATAAAAACAAAGCCATATAAAAGTAAAAACATATAAAAATTTATCAGCTAAATACATATAGACATATCTGTAACAAGAGGTGGACACATGGACATACTGTATACGAACAGTCAAAATTTTGGACAAAATTTCTCATTTAATGTTTTTTTTTCTTTACCTTCATGAGTATTTAAATTGTAGATTCTCCCTGAAGCATCTAAACTATGAATGAACACGTATGAATCAAGGATCAAGAATCTTTGTTTTTCATTAACAGTACAGTAAAGGTAGAGTAAACAGTGTTGGATGGGTGGGAGCACCGAGCCAAGCAAAACCCCCTGCTGTGAACGCAGTTACCCTCACTGTAGCTTCTGACAAGGCAGAGAAGACAGAGTTCAGTGGGTCTAACATCAAATCCAAAGGTTCCGGAAGGTTCATGCAACTTTCAAGGCTGAACAAATAAATTCAAGGTTTTTTTTCGTGAATATATTTTATGTCTTGCATACATCACAGGACATTATACTGTGTAATTTTTGTCAAAAACAGATGGTGTAAAACGGAAATAATACACTTTCCTGCTCTTTAAAACATTCATGAAGAGTAAATCTTTCCACTTTTTATTTTTAAGTAGCAGATGCTATTCAAAACATTCTAGTTAAAAATCTGGCCACATCGTGGTAAACACCTGTCAAAATATCAATATATTAACCAATAAGTCACAATATTTATGCATGAAAGCAGCAAAGTGGAACACACACACACACACACACACACACACACACACACACACACACACACACACACACACACACATATATATAGACATAACAGGCAATTAACAGTGGAAGAGAGACAGACCATCATAACACTGAAAACTATAGGTCTTTCCTACAGAGAAATTGCAAAGAAAGTCAAGATGTCAGTGAGTACAGTTTCCTTCACCATCAAAAGGAAGTCAGAAACTGGGGCAAACTTTGACAGGAAGAGGTCTGGCAGACCCAAAGCCACAACTGAATGAGAGGACAAGTTTCTGAGAGTCAACAGTTTGCGTGATAGGCGGCTCACAGGACAACAGCTTCAAGCACAGCTTAATAGTGGTCGTAGTAAGAAAGTCTCTGTTTCAACTGTGAAGAGAAGAGTTCAAGCTGTGGGTTTGACTGGACGAGTTGCACCAAGAAAACCATTGCTAAGACGCCAGAATAAGACAAAGAGGCTTGTCTGGGTCAAGAAACAATGACATTGGACTACTGAAGACTGGAAAAAGGTATTATGGACTGATGAATCAAAATTTGAAATCTTGGGTTCATCACGCAGGATGTTTGTATGGCGTAGAGCAGGTGAAAGGATGCTTCCACAGTGTGTGGCTTCAACTGTCAAACATGGAGGAGGAAGTGTGATGGTCTGGGGTTGTTTTGCTGGATCCAGGATTGGTGACTTGTTCAGAGTGAGAGGCACCCTGAACCAAAACGGCCACCACAGCATCCTGCAGCGCCATGCAGTCCCCTCTGGTATGCATCTAGTTGGACAGGGGTTCATCTTACAGCAAGATAATGACCCAGAACATAAGTCCAAGCTATGCCAGAACTATGCTGCGAAAAAAGAAGAAGCTGGTAAACTTGAAAACATGGAGTGGCCAGCACAGTCTCCAGACTTAAACCCCATTGAGCTGGTTTGGCATGAAATGGACAGAAGAGTGAAAGCAAAGCAACCCACAAGTGCCACATATTTATGGGAACTTCTGCAACAGACATGGGAAGAACTTTCTGAAGAATATTTGATTTCTATTGTAGAAAGAATGCCACGTGTGTGTTCCGCTGTTATATCTGCCAAAGGTGGCTACTTTGATGAGTCATTCATCAAAGGTCAGAGGCGTGGGAGCTTGAGGGTTCTGCGCAGGATCTTAGCTGTTCCTAGGATTGCGCTCTTTTGAACAGAGCTCTCAGATGTTGTTCCTGGTCTCTGCTGGAGCCATCCTCCCAGCTTGGGGGTTACTGCTCCCAGTGTCCCGATCACTATTGGTATCACTGTTGCCTTCACGCCCCACACTTCCCTCAACCCTTGGTATTTCTCCAGCTTCTCCTGCTCCTTTTTCCTGATGTTGCCATCACTTGGGATTGCTAAATCTATCAGCACAGCTGTCTTCTGCTGTTTATCCACCACCACTATGTCAGGTTGATTGGCCATCACCTGCTTGTCAGTCTGGATCTGGAAGTCCCACAGGATCTTGGATCGATTGTTCTCGACCACCTTTGGAGGTGTCTCCCATCTTGACCCTGGGACCTCCAGTCCATACTCACTACATATGTTCCTATACACAATGCCCGCTACCTGGTTGTGCCGTTCCATGTATGCCTTGCCTGCCAGCATCTTACACCCTGCTGTGATGTGCTGTACTGTCTCTGGGGCTTCTTTGCACAGTCTGCACCTGGGGTCTTGTTTGGTGTGGTAGATCCGGCCTCTACTCGTATTGATCTTGTGTTAAGGGCCTGCTCTTGTGCAGCCATGATTAGGGCCTCTGTGCTGTCCTTCAGTCCAGCCTTTTCCAGCCACTGGTATGTTTTCTCAATGTCAGCCACTTCTTCAATTTGTCGGTGGTCCATGCCATGCAGGGCTTTGTCTGTCCATGATAGCTCCTCTGGTTCCTCCTTACTGGGCTTTTGATGTCTGAGGCGATCACTTAGCAGATCATCACTGGGGGCCATCTTCTTGGTATAGTCATGGAGGCTCTTGGTTTCCTCCTGGATAGCGGCTCTGACACTCACTAGTCCTCGGCCTCCCTCGTTTCTCTTGGTGTATAGCCTCAGTATGCTGGACTTAGGGTGGAACCCTCTGTGCATTGTAAGGAGCTTTCTTGTCTTGATATCAGTGGCTTGCATTTCTTCCAGTGGCCAGGATATTATTACTTACTATTATATTATTACTATTGTATTATTACTTATTATATTACTGTGGGATCCCCAGGTACTTGTAGCTGTCCTGCACATCTGTTATGTTCCCTTCAGGCAATTCAACTCCTTCAGTTGTGATCACCTTCCCTCTTCTAGATACTATTCGTTTACACTTATCTAGTCCGAATGAAGTCCCAATATCTTTGCTGTATATCCTGGTGAGGTGAATCAGGGAGTCGATGTCACGCTCATTCTTGGCATACAGTTTGATGTCATCCATGTAGAGGAGGTGGCTGACAGTTGTTCCGCTCTTGAACCGATATCCAAAGCCACTCTTGGTAATGATCTGGCTGAGGAGGTTTAAGCCTATGCAGAACAGCAGGGGGGACAGGGAATCTCCTTGGTATATGCCACATTTGATGCTCACCTGTGCCACTGCCTTTGAGTTGGCCTCTCGACTTGTCTTCCATGGCGCCATATGTGGCTGGATAGTCTAGTGGTTAGGGACAAGAACTTTGGAACAGGATATCAGCGGTTCAAATCCCAGTTAGGGCGTATGGTAATCCAGTTGGGCCCTTGGACAAGGCCCTTAACACATACATGTCTACACCTCAGCATAAGCGACAAAGAGTCATACCGGCTCGGACGTTGCCTGGGTCCACAAGGTCCGTGTCAGTTGTTGTGGAACCAGGGCATACTGATGATAAATTGGCTACTGGAACAAGATGTTCTTGGAGCAGGTCAGAGAGCATATATATATCCATTCATTAGGTACACCTTGCTAGGACTGAGTTGGGCCCCCTTTTGCCTTCAGAACTGCCTTGATGCTTTCCTTTGTGGCATAGATTCAACAAGGTAACTGGAAACATTCCTCTGAGTGTTCGGTCCATATTGACATGACAGCATCATGCAGTTGCTGCAGATTTGTCCGCTGCACATTCATGATGCGAATCTCCCATTCCACCACATCCCAAAGGTCTATTGGATGGAGACCTGGTGACTGTGGAGGCCATTTGAGTACAGTGAGCTTATTGTCATGTTCCAGAAACCAGTCTGAGAGGACTGGAGCTTTATGACTCCTGCTGGAAGTAGCCCTCAGAAGATGGTCTACTGTGGTCATAAAGGATGGAAATGGTCATCAACAACACTCAGGCAAGCTGTGGCATTGCAACCATGCTCAATTGGTACCAAGGGGCCCAAAGAGTGCCAGGAAAATACCCCCCACACCATTACACCACAACCAGCCTGAACTGTTGATACAAGGCAGGATGGATCCATGACGCCAAATTCTGACCCTACCATCCGAATGTCTCAGCAGAAATCCAGACTCATCAGACCAGGCGACGTTTTTCCAATAATCTATTGTCCAATTTCGGTGAACTTGTGCGAATTGTAGCCTCAGTTTGCTGTTCTTGGCTGACAGGAGTGGCACCCAGTGTGGTGTTCTGCTGCTGGAGCCCTTCTTGCCTCAAGCTTCCACATGTTTTGCGCTCAGAGATGCTCTTCTGCAGACCTTGGTTGTAACGAGTGGTTATTTGAGTTACTGTTGCCTTTCTATCAGCTCCAACCAGTCTGGCCATTCTCCTCTGACCTCTGGCATCAACAAGGCATTTTTGCCCACAGAACTGCCGCTCACTGGATATTTTCTCTTTTTCAGACCATTCTCTGTATACCCTAGAGATGGTTGTGTGTAAAAATCCCAATAGATCAGCAGTTTCTGAACTACTCCAGCCCGTCTGGCACCAACAATCATGCAACATTCAAAGTCACTTAAATCACCTTTCTTCCCCATTCTGATGCTCGGTTTGAACTGTAGTAGATCGTCTTGGCCATGTGTACATGCCTAAACGCATTGAGTTTCTGCCACATGATTGGCTGATTTGAAATTTGCGTTAACAAGCAGTTGGACGGGTGTGGCTAATAAAGTGGGCCAGTGAGGTGTATTAAATCTATCTACTGTCATGAGGATGTTGTGGGATTCTTCTCTTCAGCATGTGGAGCCAGAATGGAAACAAAGCAACGTCTCCACCTGGAGTCTGGACCGAGCAGAGCAGCGAGTCGCTGAGCTGTCTGCTGCTCACATCTCCACCTCTGCATGGTGAAGGCTGGATGATAAAACCAGAAAACAACGAGCCTCCAGCACAGCTTCTCACTCCTGATCTCAACACCATAAATATATACTGTATGTAACTTTAAATAATACTTTGAGGGTGTAATCTGCAGCAAAAGAAGTACAAATACATGAACAGGATTAACTGGGTTTCTTTGAAATCAGAGGGATGTCTGGACTCTGCACCATGTGTGAACAAAAGAACCGTTTGATGAATTTCCATCAAATAAAATTTATCTGGTGACAGAAAACATGTTAATTGTCTGGAATGAAGGGGAAAAGGCTACATAAATAAACATTGAGGCTTGATTAATGAAGTGTGATCCTTTTAATTCCAGCTTTAGTCTTTTTTTGCCACTTTAAGAGATTTGTTCCTTTTAATGGATTTTTCTGCTTCATCCTTTTAATGGTTCTTGGCTATTTTTTGGTTTTCAGATATTTACCTATTTATAGTTTTTATAATAATATAATCTAGCCATGTTTTTCTCTTTCCTGTTATGCTTTTGTTCTTATTGTGTTTTCCTTTTTCTGTTCTTTTTCTTTAAATTTGTTTTTTAGTTTTTAGTTCCTTTCATGTTTTTTTTGTCCTTTCCTTTCTTTTCATTCCATTCTTCATCCCTTCTTCATTAGTGGGTAGCTCTCCATTCCTGGTCGCTGGGACAGTGTTCAGCTCCTGTGGTCAAACAGATGTTCTGAGTATGCAGAAGTGTACTTCTGGCTCTCCGCCACTAGAGGTCACTGTCAGCTGATTATTTGAAAAGCCTCTGGACCTTTTGACGTGAAAAAACTGAACTCATCCTCAGCTGAGGTCAGAGTTCAACCTTCCTGTGGTCAACTCTGCTTCTTCTTAAGCTGCTGCTGGTGGATGAGGGGAGCTGCTGGTGGAGGAGGTGGAGCTGCTGGTGGAGGTGAAGGAGGTGGAGCTGCTGCTGTGACACCTGCAGGTCTGAATCAAGTCATTTCACCATGTTGATCATTAAAAACTTTAGAGGCTTTAAAAACAGACATTAAACCAAGATCAGCAGAAACAGGCCGTGTTGTGTTGTGTTGTGTTGTGTTGTGTTGTGTTGTGTTGCTGTGTTGTGTTACTGTGTTGCGTTACTGTGCTGTTTTGTTATTGTAGTGTGTTACTGTGTTGTGTTCTTTGGTTTTGTTATTGTGTTGTGTTTTGTTGTGATAATGTGTTTTTGTTGTTGTGTTGTGTTACTGTGTTGCGTTGTGGTGTGTTGTGTTACTATTGTGTTGTGTTGTCTTATTGTGTTGTGTTTTGTTGTGTTGTTGTGTTACTATTGTGTTGTGTTGTTGTGTTTTATTGTGTTGTTGTGTTGTGTTGTGTTGTTATGTTGTGTTACTTTGTTGTGTTACTTTGTTGTGTTGTGTTGTGTTGTTGTGTTACTGTGTGGTGTTTTATTGTGTTGTTGTGTTATGTTACTGTTGTATTGTGTTGTGTTGTTGTGCTGCTGTGTTACTATTGTGTTGTGTTTTATTGTGTTGTTGTGTTGTGTTACTGTGTTGTGTTTTATTGTGTTGTTGTGTTGTGTTGTGTTGTTATGTTGTGTTACTTTGTTGTGTTACTTTGTTGTGTTGTGTTGTTGTGTTGTGTTGTTATGTTGTGTTGCGTTACTGTGTTGTGTTATGTTGTGTTGTGTTGTTGTGTTACTGTGTTGTGTTGTGTTGTGTTATGTTATGTTGTGTTGTTGTGTTGCGTTACTGTGTTGTGTTGTTGTGTTGTGTTACTGTATTGTGTTACTGTGTTGTGTTGCGTTGTTATGCTGTGTTGTGTTGTTGTGTTGCGTTACTGTGTTGTGTTGTGTTGTTATGTTGTGTTGTGTTGTTGTGTTGCGTTACTGTGTTGTGGTGTTGTGTTGTTGTGTTGCGTTACTGTGTTGTGTTGTGTTGTTGTGTTGTGTTACTGTGTTGTGTTGTGTTGTTATGTTGTGTTGTGTTGTTGTGTTGCGTTACTGTGTTGTTTTGTGTTGTTATGTTGTGTTGTTGTGTTGTGTTACTGTGTTGTGTTGTGTTGTTGTGTTGTGTTACTGTGTTGTGTTGTGTTGTTATGTTGTTGTGTTGTTGTGTTGCGTTACTGTGTTGTTTTGTGTTGTTATGTTGTGTTGTTGTGTTGTGTTGTGTTACTGTGTTGTGTTGTTGTGCTGCGTTACTGTGTTGTTTTGTGTTGTTATGTTGTGTTGTTGTGTTGTGTTGTTGTGTTACTGTGTTGTGTTGTGTTATTGTGTTGTTGTGTTGTGATACTGTGTTGTGTTGTGTTGTGTTACTGTGTTGTGTTGTGTTGTGTTGTTGTGTTGTGTTGTGTTACTGTGTTGTGTTGTTGTGTTGTGTTGTGTTGTTGTGTTGTGTTACTGTGTTGTGTTGTTATGTTGTGTTGTGTTACTGTGTTGTGTTGTGTTGTTATGTTGTGCTGTGTTACTGTGTTGTGTTGTGTTATTGTGTTGTTGTGTTGTGTTACTGTGTTGTGTTGTGTTGTGTTACTGTTTTGTGTTGTGTTGTGTTACTGTGTTGTGTTGTGTTGTTATGTTGTGTTGTGTTACTGTGTTGTGTTGTGTTGTGTTGTGTTGTGTTACTGTGTTGTGTTGTGTTGTGTTACTGTGTTGTGTTGTTTGTTGTGTAGCAGCTCCTCTTTTAAAGACTCGCTTTGACGTCACAGCACAATGCGGTGAGTGATGCTCGCGTGCTGCGTTCACTGAACCTCTGGAAGAAAGAGAATCGGTGAAAATAAATGTACTGCATGTTGAAATAAGTTAACAAGTGAAACTGAAAATGAAAACATGAATGCAGAAATGTGTGACAGCAGTGTTGTAGAACACCAGACCGGTCCTCAGACCACATGTTCCAGGTCTAGGATCGAGGGTGAGGTGGTCTTAACTCCAACACCACATAACAGACTACAACTTAATAATAATAATAATAATAATAATAATAATAATAATAATAATAATAATAATAATAATAATAATAATAATAATAATGATAATAATAATAATAATAATAATAATAATAATAATAATAATAATAAATAATAATGCATTGGTTTTATATAGCGCTTTTCAGGACACTCAAAGACACTTTACATTGCATTATGCATTATTCATTCTCTCCATACTGGGTGGTGGTAAGTTACGACTGTAGCCACAGCTGCCCTGGGGCAGACTGACGGAAGCGAGGCTGCCAATCTGCGCCATCGGCCCCTCCGACCACCACCAACCATTCACTCTCACAACTTTCATACTAGAACTTACTTCTAAAGCAACTGATTATTACTTTTAAGATCAATCATTTTTACCTGTTAAAATTGTTACTGCCAAAAATATTTCTATTACCACAAATAATAAAACCATGTGGGAGGATGAGTTCACTGATGGTTTTGCACAGAAGCCTTATTTAACATTTCAATTACTTTTTATTACTGTCTTACAATAACAGAAAATGTGAATTTTATTAATATAATCAATAGTTTCGTCTTCTGCTTTTTTTTTTAAATTAGAGAATAAAGTTGTGAAAAGCATTCCTTCAGCCCTGTACTTTCTCCTGGACAGGCCAACTCAACATAACAATAAAAACCACTAATACAGGGCTGGGCAGCTCATTTCCCCACAGGACCACATGAAACATGGACTGTGTCACTGAGAGGAGAGCCTGAAGCTGACCTGGACTTTGCTGAATAAGAATTATCTGGAGTCATTATAATGAGCTGCTGTTAATCTTTTACTTTCTCAGTTGTTGACTAGTAATCATGATTAAATTTGAATACATTCTGAGTTCATTAAATGCACAAATAAAAATTATGCATTTTCAATAATTGTCTTTTTTTTTTTTTTTACCAGGTTTTTGAGATAACAGTTGCTCACTCTGATAGCTAAAATTCTACAAAGAGCCAGTAATGCCAAGCTTAAGGACCACATGTGGATGTTATGATGTCATTATTAGTATTATTAACTCACTTTTTCATCATATAAGACTGTATTTGGGTCCAGTGAGTCTTGTTTTGTTCCCTCTGTGTGTATGTACATGTGTTATATATTAATACTGAGCTATACTATCATATTAACTTGTGTATTACATCTAATGAAGAATAATGCTGTGGATTATACCACAGTGCATTCCAAACAAACCTGAAGAAAGGTGTGATTATTGTAGTAGTTCTCTACAGAAAAGATCATGTTGTGTCTCACTACATGGCATTTTTCTTTGTTTTTCTTCTGGTTTTGGTTGTGAATGTCTTTGGCATTGCCAGATTGTTGGATGTTTCTGGATCTTATGGTTGATCTTTCAGAGGTGTTTATGACTTCACATGATGCTGTCAATCATGTTTCATTCATGATCTGCAAATTCAAAACAGCCCAGTATTAAATCTGAACAGACGGTGTGACTGTTGCCTAAAGGAATATCTGTAGAAAGAAGAGGAGCAGCTCTCAGGAGTCCTGTTTCTGGATGTTATGTCTGATCTATAAGGGTTTACAATGGATTTATAACTTCTCTAAACCTCAGGAAGAACAGCTGTTTCTCGTCAGGGAGGCATCAAATGGAAGGTTGCGGGTTTGATTCCCTATCTGCCCCCATCTACATGCCGAAGTAGATATGAACATTAAACATGTGATGAACTCATTTTATTTTTTTACCCAAACAAAAGGAAGAAAGCAGTGAATAAAAGTTGATTGCCGTGTGTCCATCCTGTGAGCGTGAGAATTCCGCCCGTGTGTGCGGTCCGTGAAGGCGGCGCGCAGCCCCGCCGCCTCTGCTGGGAGGATCCGTCCATTCCGATCCGGGCAGCGGCTGCCAGCGATGCGATGCCCCGTTCTGCAGAGGATTCCCGGGCATAGGCGCTGTGTAGGTGCCGTGGTCGCACGGAGCGGACCGAACCGTCCCCGGTCTCTCTGATCGAGCGCCGACAGGAGCGCGCGGTGCCCGGCGGGGACTCGTGTTTACCGGAGAGCCGCTGGAAGAGGTGAGCCGCGGTAACTTTAGCCCGCTGCGTGCTACATGCTAACGGGGCTAGCCGAGCCGTATCCCCGGCAGCACCTGTGTACCTGCCCGGGGAGCTCCCGGTTCCCACCGGGGGAGAGCAGTGTGTGTGTGGCGGGGCTCCGTGGGGACGGACCGGGATGTTGTGAGGCGGATGAAGCCGAGCCGTGAACATCCTTCACCCGGGGAGCTAACGTGGATCAATCAATGAACAACGAGCTAGCCCCCGGTTACCGTCAAGCTAACAGCGGGTTGTCCCCGCTGCCGGGCCCGTTACACAGCCGGATTACCGGGCTGGTCGCTCCACTGCGATGCGGGAGAAAGCGAAGCGGTTCCTGGTGGTTTTTAGCGGAGTGTGAGCTCCATCGGAGCCGCGCATCAGGGATGTTAGCTGACAGCTGCCTGGCTGTCAACCCGAGTCCTCAAGACAACATCCAGGGATCAGCAGGGCTCCTAACGGCCAGATCCAGGCTCCTAGCACCCAGATCCAGGCTCCTAGCACCCAGATCCAGGCTCCTAGCACCCAGATCCAGGCTCCTAGCACCCAGATCCAGGCTCCTAGCACACAGATCCAGGCTCCTAACTTCCAGATCCAGGCTTCTAGCACTCAGATCCAGGCTACTAACACCCAGATCCAGGCTACTAACGACTAGATCCAGGCCACCAGCACCCAGATCCAGGCTCCTAACGACTAGATCCAGGCTCCTAGCACCCAGATCCAGGCTACTAACACCCAGATCCAGGCTCCTAACGACTAGATCCAGGCTACTAACACCCAGAGCCAGGCTCCTAACGACTAGATCCAGGCTGCTAGCACCCAGATCCAGGCTACCAACATAAAGATCCAGGCTACTAAGATCTATGTTTAGGCTACTAACGGCCAGATCCAGACTAAAGACATAAAGATCCAGACTACTAACTTCCAAATCCAGGCTACGAACGTCTAGATCCTGACTACTAACATCCGGAGCCAGGCTACTAACATCTGGATCCAGGCTACTACCCTCCAGAGAGCCAGGAGCCACATTGTGTTGAGAGATATTTGTATTTCCTGAACGTCATACAGGTTTCCTGCAGTCTTTCATATTTTCTGGTCCCCATCATCAAGCTGCAGCTGTCCTGAGGTCAGTTTACTCTCTGAGGTGAACGAAGGGTCACGCTGCATCCACTCTGTACAGCAACACACACGAGTCCACCTGAGCTGTTTAATGAGCAGCGAGAACAAAATGATCTGCAGTGATTACAGAGACTGACTCCATTACATTAATGCTTTTATGAGTAGAAAGAATAGAATGTCATTGTAATTTTTTTCGGGCCTCTTCAGTGGCTGCGTTTTGATTGATCAGAGTGATCAGAAATGTTTTCATGTGAAGCATTATGTAATCAGGCCTCAGCATCAAGAACAATAAGATAATATCTTTATATAATATGAATAAAGTGGATTAGAGAACAGTACTGTTACATCATATACGTAACTCGACTCTTCCACTTCTACTACTAATAATATTCATTTATATTGTAGCTTTCATTAATACAGTCCATTTCAGAAGGCTTCACAGTTTAAGTAGAAGAAAAATATGTTAAAACTGAGCAACATCAGTTCACTATTAAAACAGAATAAGCTTTATAGAAACACATTTATAGAACAGACAGAAATAGAACAGTGAGCGACGACACTAGATGTTAAAATGAGACTGGAGAACAGTGTTCATGTTACAGACTGAAGTTTTCATTCTGAAGTAACCAAGGTGTGAGAAAATCAGATTTCAGACCTGATTATATATTAACAGTAGGAATGAAGTATTTTATCAAATCGTGGATGTTACCAGTGGGAAAATGACATTCATGGTTAAAATGACTGAAAATTAATGAGTTCTAAATGTTCTCAGTTTGAGCAGGATTCAGGAAATAGACTTTTGTAGGTAAATTATCGCAGAAGACAATAAGAATGATTTCAAAGTGAAACCTTATCTTTTTTATATCTCTATCAATCAATCACTCGATCAAATGACGAGGCAGTCAGTGATCAGGCTCAGATAAAACATGGTATTTACACTAAACACAGGATTTGTATATCGTCCAGGTGATTATTACCTCCGCCAAGGAGGTTATGGAATCACGTCGGTTTGTTGGTTTGTTAGCAACATTACGGAAAAAGTTATGGACCGATTGCAATGAAACTTTCGAAAGGTGGGTCTTGGCCTAACTTAGAATCCATTAAATTTTGGCGATGATCCGGATCACTGTCTGGATCCAGGAATTTTTTAAAGGATTCTTTATCATTGAGAGATAGGGAGTCTTTGACATAGTTGGGCATAACTCAACAATAAATAACAAGGGGGTTTAGCAAAAAATTACAGTGTAACTTCTTCAATGACTCTAAGAGATATCAGCTGCTGATCCAGATCACGGAAGTATTCCGGATACCAGGATCCAGAACAGACAAAAATAGGGGGATTCCGGAGTGTGAGGAAACACATTGATATGAACATGCAACAAACAGTTTTCTCCCAGACATTGTTTGTGTTGGGGAGAAATAAAATGTTTTTTTATTATATATGGTGTTGTTATTGTTGTTGGTGACTGATTTGAGCCGTGGCGGAGGTCTGCGCTCTCTGAGTGACACATTCTAGAATTCATGAAGTTTTAATGGAGTTGAGAAAAGTTCAGACTTCAGTTAATAACACGGACTTTTACCAACCATTCAGTGTCAGTAAGGTCTAATAGAAAACAGTCATTTACGGTGTTCTAATGAAATAAGTTAGCTTGAAATAAGCATTTTTTTAAATGGAGAATACTTATATTAATGTTGAAAATATCTTTGAAAAAACAAGAATTTTAAATAAATAAGATGAAGTAAAATGGGAGCAGAGAGTTTTGGCCTCTTAACATCTCGTCATGTTGATCATCCTAAACTAAAGACTTTTCCCGAGAAGAGTGAGTTGAACTGAACCTTTTTTTTTTTTTTTTTTGCAATAAGACTTTAGCAATTTCCTCTGTATTTTAGAAATAGCATCAACGTTTTCAGTTGTTTTTTTCACAGTAGCTTTTTTTGAAGCAAAGCTCTGAAGGAACCTCCGTCACGCCTTCGTCTGGATGATGCTCACTGCTGAGCTGCAGCTCTGAATATCAGGTCATTTACATGTTTTCCAGTCAGAACTGTGAGGTTTTGGGATTGAAGTGTGTTGAACAGCTGCCGGCTGCCGTCACACACCTGACGGATCGTTCGCGTCACCTGAGCGTGAGGTTTATGTGAAGTGTGGTTCGGGAGGAGAGTCATCAGGATTTATCAGCACTGCTACTCATATCAGTCCTGCTTATCAATGCAGTGCTTTAACTCTTATCTGTGCTCCTTTTAATTTCTTTTTTAATAAGATATTAAAGAAGATCAATCAAGCAATGATTTGAAGAAATCACCTTTATTAACACTAATATGGTGACGATTGTCTGAAATAAACTATTTGTGAGGCGAAACCATCGAACAGACTAAATCAAGTTTTATTTTGAAAGTGTGCATTTAAATGTATTTTATTCTGCATTGGGTTTTATTTTGAAAAATGTGTCACTTCCAGCAGCGTTTCCTGTTTCGTGCGCTTAGCTCCATCACTTTTATTGAATCTATACTTGAACTCCCGTTAAGTCGTCTTATTCTCCGTCCTGCTGCTCTGCGGTTTAAAACTGGTGCGTGGTGCAGAGCAGGCTGTGGAGCCGTGCTGGTCCCGGCGGCGGTCCTCGGCGGTCCTCGGCGGTCCTCGGCTCTCCTGGTGTCCTGTTGAAGTTCCTGACCGTCCATCAGTCTGAGTCTGAGCCTCACCGTCTCTCTGCCGCTGTGTTTCCCGCAGGAGGCCGGAGCGATGGGATCCCCCGTCTGCCTTCGATGAACCCCAGTAAGCCGGACCCCCGAGACTCGGCCAAGCCGCCCCCGGCCCCCGCGGGGGCCCCCCTCTCCCCAGCGCCCTCTCCGGCCATGGCGGGCTTCAAGCGGGGCTACGACGGCAAGATCGCCGGCCTGTACGACCTGGACAAGACGCTGGGCCGCGGCCACTTCGCCGTGGTCAAGCTGGCGCGCCACGTCTTCACCGGGGAGAAGGTGGCGGTCAAGGTGATCGACAAGACCAAGCTGGACACGGTGGCGACGGGACACCTGTTCCAGGAGGTGCGCTGCATGAAGCTGGTGCAGCACCCCAACATCGTGCGGCTCTACGAAGTCATAGACACTCAGACCAAGCTGTACCTCATCCTGGAGCTGGGCGACGGCGGCGACATGTTCGACTACATCATGAAGCACGAGGAGGGCCTCAACGAGGAGCTGGCCAAGAAGTACTTCGCCCAGATCGTGCACGCCATCTCCTACTGCCACCGGCTGCACGTGGTGCACCGCGACCTCAAGCCCGAGAACGTGGTGTTCTTCGAGAAGCAGGGCCTGGTGAAGCTCACCGACTTCGGCTTCAGCAACAAGTTCCAGCCGGGGAAGAAGCTGACCACCAGCTGCGGGTCGCTGGCGTACTCCGCCCCCGAGATCCTGCTGGGCGACGAGTACGACGCCCCCGCCGTAGGTACGCAACGCAACGCAAAGCAACACAACGCAACACAACGCACACAGTGGCGCCGCTGACAGGATGTGAGCCAAATGTTTGAAGCAGCCCAGACACAAAGCAGCGTGTGGTTCTGACTGGTGGCCTGTTGGAGTCAGAACGCCGCCGCCTTTGTTGCTTGTGGCGTCTTGAAGTGTCTGCTGTCGTCAGTTCTGTCTCTGTGTCTCTGTTGGCTGGAAGCAGAACAACTTGGGACTTTCCCCTTAGTATACACTTCTTTCTGTTCTCAACTTCTTTCACTTTTCGTCTCAGTCGTCTTTGTGATTTTCAGCTCTGATCTTCGATCCTCAGTGGGTGTTTGTATTTGAGCCGTCTGGATTTTATCTGATGTGTTTAAAGTTGATCATCTTAACGTGTCCCTTTGTTTGGTGATGAACTGGATGAACGATATAGAACGATACTGATTCAGATGAAAACCCTTTAGGGAGATGACTTTGGCCCCCCCCCCCCCCCCCCCCCCAGGCCGGGTCCTCCACGCCGGGCGCTGCTCCGAGCACCGTGCCGCGGCGCCCTCCGTCACCTCGGACACGTGTTCGTCCCGGCGCCTGCTTTGCATGTAAATTGCTCTCCGTTCCGCTGTGTGCCCGGTGCCCCCCCAACACCCAGTAACCCAACACCCAGAGTAGCTCCGTGTCCCGACGCCGCGGACACGGTTTGACACCCGTCAGTCTGCAGAGTCGGCTCTGCCAGCGCCGTGTCGCCCGCCGGTGTCCCGTTGCACCAAATGAAGTGCCTCATTGATTTTCCCTGAGACGGAGCAGAGTGTGTGGTGTGTCTCACCGCATGGCGTGGGGTGCTGTGGGGGGGGGGGGGGGGGGGGGGTGTGTGATCCGTCAGGCAGAACCGTGGGACCGGGTCCAGAATCGGGATCGGATAATGAGATGTTTGACATAGAAAGTTTTCATTCTGCACGGTCAGAGAAGGTTCTCCATCACAGGTGTTTGAAAGGTTTTCGTCCCGGAGAATCTGGACCGAGGGTCACGACCCTCTGGAGGAAAACTCTGTGATTGTCCGTCTGCTGACCTCGAGCAGCAGAACTGTTCAGTTGGAGAGTTTTCATAAGAAGTGCCACTTTGGGAGATGCTTTCAGAAAACTTTGTTGTTCATGTTGTACAAGGTAGAGGTGAAAGGCTGCAGTTACCCATGACACCATCTGGTGGAGTAATGTGGTACTTCAAGGGAAGGGGTCTCGGGCTAGTTGTTTACCTTGCTGATTCAGCAGACCTTCCTTTAGTTCGACACGAAGACGTGGTCGAGTCCACGTCATGATTGATCTGTTTGCCCGCCGTGATGGCTCAGTGTGTTTCTTGCAGCAGCCTGCCTGCGCTGGATGCGGGCTGAACCTTTAGCCCGGGGTGTGTTTAGTTGCGTGTGCATCCCGTACACACAGGAAGTACATTTTTAATCAGGTAGTACCGCTAAAGATGAGTCGCTCTCAGAGCGCCGGGTCTCACAGAAATGACCCAACGGGAAGAAGCCCGGTATCGGAGGCTGAGGAGGCTGTTCTGTCAGGTTTCCACCAGGCAGCGGCGGCGGCGGCGTTCATCACCGGGGCATCGGCGCTGCGTCTCCAGAGAGCAGCCAGAGCGACGCTCAGCGCTGCCTGGTTACTGTTACCCTCTGCCAGCCGGTGGAGGAACAGCTAATCCATGCCATTGTGTGGCAGAGCGGGGGAGAGGAGGCCGGTGTTGACATGGACTGACTGGCTTTGATTAAAACTCACTCAGCCGCCTCCCACCACTCGGCCAAACGCCACTTTCCTCATTACATCCACTGTTTTCCTCTCACACACTCAATATTTGCCAGTGGTTTTTTTTCCTACCCTGAACAGACAGAAGGAGAAATGACTTCTCACAACTGTAATCCCAACAAAATGCTCTGCGGGACTTTATTAGCTGTTGAATAAAGAATAAAGCCCAGTCAAGAGCTTTTAGCTTCTGGTTCTGGTGAAAGACCAGACTCTTTGATGGCTTGTTGTGTCTTTAGCATCACAGGAGATCCAAGCTGGAGAGCCACTGTCCGCACTGAGAGGCCAGTGCACCCCGTGGTCTGTAATTCAGATGTTTGAAATCTTGAGTTCTTTTCCACAGAAACACCGTGAAAGAACTTTCAGAATGCTGGCAGAGCTAGCAATTGGTTACTCATAAAATGGGTAACGCAACCAAAGCTTTCTGGAAGCGGTCGGGCTTCGTCCCGTGAAGACGGCGAGGACGCAGCTGCTGCACGTGCACTGTTTTCCGCTCCAGTGCGCTGCATTGCTTTCTCCATTGCTGGACACAGACGGGTCCGACAGGTCCGTCAGGTCGCTCGGCACCAGCAGGAACTCTGATGGGTTTGTTGATATCGCTGCTCGTCGCTCACTCTCGACGGTCGGCAGGTCAGAACCACTCCTCGTGCTTCTGAGAGCAGTTTTCACCGCAGCAGCTCCGAGTCTCCGCTCGGCTCTCAGTGGCTCTGCCTGCCGCTCTTCAGAGCCTTTGACAGGTTTACCGCTGGCTTGGTTTGTCCTGATTGGACTCTGTCTTGGTCCTCTTTTGGCTCGCGGGCCTTAGGTTTTGACACTGAGTTAGAAGGTAGAGGCTTTGCGTGTGAACCGGGTGGAACCACGTGCACCGCGTGGTTCTAATGAGGCTGCTGAGCGCCGGCAGGTCTGGTCTCATCAGGAACCGCCTGCCTCGTGGAGGTGAGCTCCTCCTCCAGAGCTGCTCCTCTGCTCCACGGGTTAATTCCAGGACCGGCCGAATGCTATTACTGTCTTTGACCGTGTGTGTGTGTGTGTGTGTGTGTGCGCGTGCGTCCTCTGTTGTGCCTGCGCTGTGGATGAATACTCGTATGTTTTCATCAATCCATATCAGGTATTGAGGTATCTGATAGGCCTGTACAGACACACACAAGGCATTGTGGGTATTGTAGCGTCCATCAGCTGATCCTCCTGCAGCTTCACTGCTCATATTAATGAAGATGTGGAGACAGATAATCTCCTGAGGAGCAGGACGTGTTGGACTGTCGTCTGATTGAGCGATGTGGACCAGGACCCCGGCTGGGTTTTGGTGGATGAAGCAGATGTTCTCAGCAGGACTGGGACGACGGGCTTCTTTCACGATTCCGTTTGTTTGAGGTGCTGACTCGATCTACACTGCGATTCTTCAATTCTGATGCAAATATTTCGTTTGTGGGAAGATGCTGAGTGTTGAAGGAATATGTTGATAATCTGACGTGTGCTGATTGTGGAATCTGTCCTGTTTGGTTCCATTGCGCTCATCGTTCAGTTTATTTGCGAGCAGGTTTGTTCAGCTCTCAGATGATAAAAATATCACTCCAGTAATCTCGCCAGCGCGTTCATCCCAGCCGCCGCGTCGGTCCCCAGCGTGAACCCGGGCCGCTCAGAGAGGCAGCGGTCAGCTGTCAGTCGGTTATGGTGGGATTAGCCGGAGCGAGCTGATCCCCCTTGGGGGGCGGGGGGGTGGGGGGCATGTGAATGGATGGGGCGACAGGTGGCAGAGGCTGTGCAGCGTGTTCAGTCTCAAGCCGCGAGGACAGACCCGAGTCCAGGACTCTGCTGGCAGACGCTCGGTTCTGTTTCATTCAGCAGGTTTGATCGGAGTCAGAGTTGAGGTGTGAGGTCTGATCGCCGCTCCGCCGTCTCCAGGCGTGGCGTTCGAGCCCCTCCAGCAGGACTTCCCCCGCAGCCTGGCCCCCCAGCAGGTCCTGACCCGGTCCCGTCCGGGGCTAAACTGAGCTGACAGTTGGGGAAACAACAAGTCATTAGCTCGCTCTCTGGGCGGCGGCGGCGCGGCGGGACCTCGTCACTGCGGACGTGTTACCGACAGCCTTTTGGACGCCGCTCTGCCGGACTGCCGCCGCCGCCGCCGCCGTGCACTTTCCATTGTCCAGCCGGCTTTCAGGACTCGGGGAGTTTGAGCGGAGCGGAGGCGAGGTGCGCTTCAGAGGCGTCGGGACAGGAGTGTGTGGCGTGAGGGCAGACGGCAGGTTGGCCTTGTTGTGTTTGGACCGCAGCCAACGTGACTGCTGGGTAACCGTCAGGTTAGCTTGCAGGAATGCTGCTCGCATATTTAAATCTCGCTTCTCCTCTGCAGTCTGATCCAGAATGAGGACGGAGCGAGGCTAGCATCGTCGAACATCATCGTGATCGTTCCATCTCCTCAGCTGGTTCATCGTTAGGCGTTCAGCCATAAAAACGGTTCAATACAACCAACTTCCTGCTTCCCGCTGATCCCTGGACTGAAATGTCACCAGTTCCCCAAAGCTGAGAGGAAAGGACCCAGAGCATGAAGGCAGCACGACTCCGACTGGAGCAGCGAGGTTGAATGTTTAGAGAAGACGGTAGTAAACTCCACCACTGGATTATCAGTATTGTGTCATTTAAGAAAAAGTTCAATATTTACTGAAGTATGGAGCTTCTTGAACAGTCCTGTTTTCTCTCAATGGTTGTTGGAAAAACTTTGCCATCGACACACGTGAATTTTTTTAAATTAAAAAATGAAAAATAATCTTATTCCAGTTCCTAAAAGTTTCCGTTAGAGCAGAAAGAGAATGATGAGTGTGGATTAGTGCTGCCTTATCTCGACGGTTGTCTTAGAATTCAGTTCATAAAACAGACCAAAAGAAAAGCCCTCGGTCTCCAGAGCGCCAGCTGGGCCTGGTCTGAACCCCACAGTCTACCTGGGTGTTGCTGTTGGTGACGATGAGCCCTTGCTGAGCACACAGCGCCACCTTCTGATGGATACTTCAAGCCATTAAAATGTTTTTCTCGGGCTCGGCTGGACTTCATCAGCTGATCTCAGTCCAGCTCAGCTTCTGTGTGGTTTGATGAACGAGTGAATTCTTCCCGTGTCGATATGGAGCCATATTTTCTTTCCTCACACCTTGTTGGATGTTTGACACCACGACTGAACGCAACAGCCGCAGATTCCACTCGACTGCTTCCTTTCCAGTCTCACCAGCAGACGGTTCCGCTCTCTCCTCGTCTTTCGTTGCCCCGTCCTGCTGCTTCCTCCGCTCGTCTCCCGGTCGAGCTGGCTCCGCTTTGTGTCTGACAAATGTGCTATTAATACACCCGATAAGCCCTTCCACACAGCAGACACACACTATCTCTGATCCAAGGGTCTGCAGAGCCCACCGTGGACCGGCCAGACCGGCATCAGACCTGATCCCAAACGAGAAGAACCGAGTTAAAGCAAACCTCCGAGTTCCATTCCCAGGATCTCCTGCAGGAGACCTGGAGCAACTTCCTGCTTTCCACTGCAGAGAGATCCACCAGCGGCTTGAGCCAGGATCTCGTTCTTTTCAAGTGTTCATTTGTTGTATTTTCAGAGTACAGCTCAACACAGAACTGAATGAATCCACCTTCCGTCCAGTCCTGCCTTGGATTGTATTGACTTATTATTTTTCTCATATGAAAACTGAATCAGAGGAAAATCGGAGAAGCTGCTGAGAAGGTTTTGGAGTCCCGGCAGCCTCCAGATGAACTGTTACCTCAGTGGGATTCCTCTGCACAGAGAGAGCTGATTAAGTGTAATTATTCCTCTCAGTGATCCGTGGTGAATGGGAGGAGCTGCTGCTGCGTTCCCTGGGGATGGTCGCTGGTCGCCGGCCGCCGGGCCGACTCGCCGGCCGCTCGGCTCAGGCATCAGCTGACTGGCTGATATGCAGACTGACCAGCGGGCGGGTTACCTGGGCTCGGAGTTACCTCTGCCGTTTACGTGTCGGCTCCATTCCTGATTCATCGATTTTGATTGAACTTCCATGAAGCTCAAGACACTCATGGGAGCGTTCAGAGGTTTAAGTGCCTTGCTCAATGGAATAGGCTTAACCCCTAACGACCCCTGATCCTAACGAACGCCCAAACACAACACAAGTTCGTCTTTATTTCACTTGAAAACACTTTGTGATGTAAACAGGCTGTTTGTTGTTGTTTACTTGGCGTCACCAGATCCCAGAACGGTCTAAACGTCTGACTTACGCTTACATAACCGCTCCATCGCTCCACAGAGGCTCCAGACATCGGCTCGTGAGAATGTGTTTGAGCTCCTTATTGAAGGTTTGCAGCTCATTTGCATCTCTGCTGATATAAATAGGTTTGTTGGGAAACTCTGCCAGCGAGTGTTTTGCATTTCTGCTCACATTTGTCGACTCCCGCTGTGTAAAAGCCTTCAGACGGTTATTCTGGAGATCAGATGGATTCTTCTGGCGCCGTACATTTGAAACCTGTCCTGCGAGGGGAATGTGGGCTTCAGCGGGTCCCTTCCTGCTCCTGAAGCTCAGTGGAGCCGTCGGCTTCCCGGTGCCGGTCCAGTCCTCCTCCTGGTCCAGGTCCAGTCCTCCTCCTGGCCCAGGTCCAGTCCTCTCCCCGCCCCGGTGTGGTTGGGTGGAGTTGAGGGGAGGGTTTGGTTCTCCACTGGGGATCGCTGCCCTTCGGATGGAGACGTGACCTGGAACTGCAGGTGTCGGTGCTCCACTCGGCCACACGGTGCGACAGGAAGCCTGCCGCTCGCTCTCCAGCCCTGATTTGGCGTGACTGTTGCTATGGTTACAGATGCTTGGCAGCAGAAGAGAGCCGGGTGTCGGTAGTGCCCCCTCCCTGACCCCGCTGCTGACCGGGGTCAAACTCGGACACCACGTCTCCAAAGACGGTGAAGAGTGTCGGCACATGATGGGAGTGGATGAGGAGCATGAAGCGCTGAGCAGGCGGCGGCGGCGGCGGAGCGCTGACAGCAGTTGTTGAGAGCAGCTTTGCTGGCCGAGGGTCACTGCGGGGTCAGGGTCACTGAGGGGTCAGGGTGTTTGACCTGCTCCTGGCAGCAGGTCCCAGGAGGGTCTGGAGCTGTTTATAGCTCTTCCAGACCAGACCCAGTGAAACATCATGATCTTTCTTCAGAGTTTATTTTGTGAGATTTGTTTTAAAATGGAGTTTATTAGATTTTTGTGAAGGTAAGTTAGTGTACCTCAGGAATGAAGAGAGGTTTAATTTGATACGGTACTGAAAAGAAGCTGAGAAAATTGAGTTTTGGTTTTAAACGATCATCAGTGACTCAGTCTGAGCCTTTCAGAAAGCTGGCTTTCATCCTGTCATTTTTAATAATCACACAGCGTCAGCTGGAGTGGTTTAACTCACTTCAGACCGGTTTCCTGTCGATGGAGGAATCTTCTGGCTCTGGGCATTTCTGACATTAGGATATGAGCCGTGGAGACCTGTAGTCTGAGAGGACATCTGGTGGTTTGCTCCACTCTTACAACTGCCAGTGATGTGTGAGGAGTTGTGGAGTTTCCTCCATATTAAGGCAGTGGAGAAACACCTGCAGCCACCATGCTAATGGAAGAGAGAGAGAGAGAGAGAGAGAGAGAGAGAGAGATCCATCCGTCTCTCATCCACATTCAGCCTCTCCTCCTCTCAGTCACTCAGTAATCCCACATGTTCCCTGCTTCGTTCTCAGGTTGTTTTGGCCCTTAAAAGCAGCAGTTTTCCTGCTGAGCGTCGATGAGCTCCGTCTCTTCAGTCGCTGGAAGAAACACACCAGGAGAGAAAGGATCCTTTCATCACGGTGTGTGTTGTGTGTTTTGGGAAACACTCCTCCACAGGATGGCTGAGTCTCCGGTTATTGCAGCAGTACTGAGGAAGCTGCTGTCTGACTGCAGGTCACGTCTGGGTTTCCCTGTTGCACCGTGACTGAAATGGTTCGACCTCCAGAAGCAAAGATAGAAACGAGACGTACTTTCATTTTCATTTTTTATTTTTACTCTACTTCAACCGAACAGATCAGCGGCAGGTTCAGAGGAATCCATGTTTGGCTCCTCTGCGTTCCATCATATTTGATTTCAGTACGATTAAACTTCAGCCGGCTCCGTTTTCACGACATTTCAAGTGAAAACGCATCGTTTTCAGAAGGTTGAGTGAAAGATGTGTTTTCTAGAAGTTCCGCCGTGGGAGCTGCTGTCGTAAAGTTTCATATTTGGTGGCTTCGTCTGTTTGAACAGACATCTGAAATGCAAAGAAAGTTTTGTTTTCACTTGAAAACGTCGGCATGTAAACGCTGCCTTGCTCATCAGCATGGAGTGAAACCAGAGCTGCCAGCTGGCGGCCCTGAAGACGACATGTGGAATATGAGAAGACTCCACCACACACTGCTGTCACACACCGGCGGCCCCAGACTCTTTCTACACTCTGATTGTGCTCGTTGGTTCCTGCTGCTGCAGGAGGCTCATTAGTGCAGCGAGCCGGTTCCCCGGCGGCTCCCTGGCTGCCTGCGCCGCGGTGGAGACGCGTCCCGCTGTTGTCCAAACACGCTGAAATCGAGCGAATGACAGAAAGAGACCCTGGAAGTGTGCGTCAGGCCGACTCCGTCACCAACGGAAGGAAGATAAAAAAAACCAACAAAGCGGCGTCTCAGTTTAGCTCGTCTCACTCGCCGACGCTCGTTCTCACTTTCTGCTGCTGCTTTTAGCCCCGGCGGCTCCTACGGTACACAAATACTGTTTGTGTTTGAGCGGGATGAGTCAGCCTGCTCGTAAAGTTATGTAACGTCAGCGTTTATCAGGAGGAAACCTGCTGCTTGGCAGCCGGTGTGATGCTGCTGTCGGGCTGCGAGACGTCGAAACGCCGCGGCTGTAAAACCCAGCGAGCGTTTCCTCTGCTGAGTGGACCCGGACAGCGGAGCGTCGGTGTTCACTGTGGGCTCTTCTCTGTGTGCGCATACAGGTTTTATTACATAAAAACAGCTTCTGCTCATGATCCCACAGGAAAACGGCGTCGTTTTCAGCGTTTCTGCGACATGTTGAAAGCTGGCGATGAAGCCACACGGCCAGGCCTGCAGAGACCGGTTCACAGTGAACATGAACCATGGGAGCAAACGCACGCCGTCGTCCTGGAAACGGACGGACACCGTGGTCGTGTCAGTGGACACCGTTGTCGTGTAAACGGACGCTGTCATTGTGTCAACGGACGCCGTCGCCATGGAAACGGGGCCTTCCGCTTGGTTCTGCGCGCCATGCCTGCAGGAGACCTGCTGTTCAGTGTCCGACAGCTCAGGGAGACGTTTCAGTGAAGTGTTTCCACTGTAAGTTCAGCTGGACTCCATCACACGCAGGGCTGCTGTGGTTAATAAGAGTGTGTGTGTGTGTGTGTGTAGACAGAGATCCTCAGCAGACTGTGCTGTCACCCTGAGTGCTCTCTTCCTCCCTCCTCCGCCTGTCTCTGACAGCACCATTTATACTGATGTGTTGAGCACATGCGAGTGTGTGTGCATCTGACTGAGTGTGAGTGTGTGTGTGACTGAGTGCTCTTCAGGCTGACAGCTCTGCACATGTTGGTGTCGTCCTGTCCGCCAACAGGAGTGTTTTGTCCACTTATGGACTCCTGCAGCAGTAAAATGATGAAACCAGTGTGAAGATGTTTGTCAGCATCGAGTCTGTGTGAAATGATTTTGTGCGTGCGTGCGTGCGTGCGTGCGTGACCACATTTCCTCAAGATGTCATTAACATCAGACTGATGCTCGTCTCATTGAGACTGTTTGATTAAAGAACAGTCCAGATGGAACTCTGGGTATTGGAGCTGCACGATGTGTTGCTGGTTGATTGTCAATGAAAAACTAATCAACTTTCACAACACTGCCGCTGAATAAACGATGCTTCCGTGCAGAACCGTACTCTGCCAGAGCAGCCGCCGAAAGGCCGCACAGGTTTTTCCTTTTCCCTTGAGCCTTGCTGAGCCGGACTGTGCGGCCTCCAGCGGCGGGTCTGGCAGCGGGGCGGTTGGGATTGTCTGGAGGTGCCACCGTGACCCCGGCTGCTTCGCTCGCCGCTCGGCTCGGCTCTTCCTGCCGCTCGCCGCGCGTGCTCAGCTGGTTTCCGTCGAGCCGTGCTGGTGTGGTAGCTGCGCTGCGCTGGGAGCCGTGTGGTATTTTCTGCTGCGTTTTCCTGTTTGCGCTGAGTCTATTTTTGGCGGCGCTGCTCGTGCTGCTTTCTGCCTGGGAATACACTGTTTTCACTGAGTTGTGGGCGTGGCCATGACAAATAACGACGGATGCCGGCGATCTGCCCCTATTTCCTGTTTTCTTTTTATTATGTTGAAAAATGTCCCAGTCTCTTGACTTGTTCTTTTTTCTTTGCTATATTCACATTGTTGCGGTGTTCACCGTGCCCAAGCACTTTAAACATGACAGACAGAGACGTCATACTTTGAGGACTTTAAATGCTTTTTGTGTCAGAATCAATATTTAAGGTATGAAAATTCCAACATGTATTTCTTGCAGAGGGACGTCCCTGACCCACAGGGAGTCATTACAGGGAGTCTTCAGCAGTTCCTCTGATACCTGTCTTTCAGTGGCTCTCTGGACGTTTTCAAGTAGCAACTGAAAACAGTCTCATCCTCTCACCACATTCTGCACGCTTCCTGCTTTCATTTTTGAAGAGGTTTGAATCCTGGAGTGTCTCTCTGCTCGTTTCTCTTCTGCACCATCATGAAGAGCTGACTGTCGTTCTGCTGGGAAGTAGCTTCAGCCTCAGAGACACAGACTAAGATCCAGTCAGTAAAAACAGAATGCTGCATGCAGTCTACAGGCTTCTAAACATTCTTGAAGAGTTTGAACGGCTCCTCCAGTTACAGTGTGATGACTCTTGTTGTCGTCCCGCTGCTGGCTTTGTCTTACTGCCAGAGGACGAGAAGCTCTTAACATCGCTGCATTTGCAGCACTGCAGCCATGTCTCCTGGCCTTCTCTGACATGGACTCATGTCTACAGGGTACGGTGTGTGCCGCCGGGTTTTCCAGCTGTTCTGTCGTTGCATGTGTTTGATGATTGAGCCTTGCACTGCAGAACAGGTAGAGCGAGGACCGCCGCCGCAGCGCGACGCCTCCGGGCAGCAACGGCTCCTCTGGCTGGAAGAACCCAGAAACCGTTCCTGCCCCCTGCCACTGCTAGAACACAATATAAAATACATTCATCCCATTATCTCTGAGTGTGGAGGCGGTGGTGACGTGGTTGAAGTCACCTGAGCAGACAGGAAGACACGCTGTTGAGTCTGTAGAGGAAGAGTTGGAACTCTCCTGGTGAGTAAGGGCTGAGACCAACAGCAGGTCCTCCTGTGATGTCTAACAAGCTGCTGATGACTGAGAAATCTTCCCCCTGCAGGAAACCAGCGAAAACAAAGTTAATCTCACTGCTAGAAGCTGCTCAGACCGTAGAATAGAATGAACACGTGCACTACGTGGCTCCGCTGTGACCCAGACCGTCTTTAGGTATTGTTTTATTTTTGTCCTCCCTGGATTGCCCCCGAGCCAGACTTTCTCGTATTGGTACTCCACATAACATTAAGAAGACATGAAGGAGGCTGCTGGGATCGAGAGGATGTTAGTGGACTCTTCCCTCTGGAGCAGTTTGAAACTGAAACTGAAGAGCTTCACATCTTTCTTCCTGCTTCGTGGAATACACAGTGATCATCAGCAGCCATGTGAAAACAAACAGGGTTTCTGAAGGATAAGGGCTGTACTTGGTGTCATCGAACAGATCCTGGTTGGTTTCCATGTTTCCTGTCATTGAGCTCGATGGGCTTTGAAGGACCTTCTGATTAGTGTTGATCAGAATAGAAACGTCGTCAATGAGCTCCGTAGAACCTGGGCTAACCAGCATCCTGCTCCTGCTCCAGTTTCTGCTGTTTCAGAGTGAATAGTGCAGTCCAGTTCCTCTAGCCCCATTTTCATGACGTTTCAAGTGAGAACTAATCGCTTTAGCTCTTTGGCTTCAGAAAACTTTCGTGCTCACACCTCAGTGTTTTAAACACCACGTCCTTTTAAACAGAAACCCCAGAAATGATGCTGTTTTCATGTCGTTCCACTAGTGGGTGCTGTTGACACACCTGCAGAGAGCAACACACTGTAAACCTGAACAGGGACGGGTTGGACTGTTACCGCAGTGACAAACCCACGCCGTTTCACAGATCCATAGACAGTTAATGAGTGCTTTTTCATTTTTCTGTTGATAATTATTTTAAAAGTTTTGGATTTTAATACAACAAGAAAATGGCGACTCCATCAGCTGCAGCTGAAGTAGTCTTGGTTTGTCTCGACAACAGACCAAAACAAAAAGATCCTCCTTTTCCCGCCACGGAAGACTGAAGGAACCTTCTTTAAGAAGCAGGAATTTAACAGCTTCCTCATCATGAAGTTGTTTTCAGTGCTATTTTCAATGTCTATTTCTTGCGATGCGCTCATTGTTCGATGTCACGCTGGCTTTTCAGGAAACAAACACCGCTGATCTCCCGCCGTAGCATGTCCATGCAGATACAGCAGCCTCCCCCAGGCAGACAGCAGCAGCGGTCTGATCCGCCCTGTGTCAACACCCTGAGGAGGCCTAATTGGTACATTGAACCGCAGGCTGCTACACCGACGTCAAGCCGGGCCAACCTTTCTCTGCGTCCACGTCTTGTTAATATTTCAGCAGCCGAACACTGACGAGCCACACCAAACACTCCAGACGAGCCAAACAGAGGAAACTCACGTCAGTTTGCACCAGATTTTACAGCCAAACCTCCTGCACAACATGAAATCAGGCTGATTTCCCCACCGAGAAGCACAAGCCGGCCTTGTTTGGTTCATTTTGGGTGCAGTACTTCGTTACATTTCAGTGCCAGAAGCACTGGATTAGCTCTCACTGCCAGAATACTGTGGAACAAACTCTTGAGGAGTTTTCTGTGTTCATACTTGCTGATGAAGAATTACTTAGTTACTTTTGAGCTCTCCTCAGTGTGGCTCAGACCCGGAGGACGAGGCCACCCGGAGCACAGGTGCGCCCTGAGATTGAATTTGTGGGACGTTATTAAAACCCAAACCAAACACATTAAACCTTGCAATCAGTTCCACGAGTCCCTCTCAGAGCTCTGCCGAGTTCCAGCCCAGAGCCAGAGGACGGACGGCCTGCAGGCTCGCTGGTTCAGTGTGAGCCGTCATTAAAGTGTGGCCCGTGACTCCATGTCCAGTCCGGTTCAGTTATCAGCCAATCGGCTACAAGCACAGCAGCTTTCAGGAAGCAGTGTGAAGGAAACCCTCAGTCAGTTTCAACAGTGCTGAAAGCCGTGAACTGAGCACAGTCCTCGCTTTCAAACCAGGAGCGGATTTAAGAAGCAGGAGTTTTCTGTTTCCACTTGAAAGTGTGTAATCAGGCCCGTCCACCCATAGAGGAGCTGTAAACACACACACCTCAGCAGCGTGTGTGTGTTCAGCCGCAGAAAGCTCTTCATGGAGTCCTGCTCCTTTTGCTTTCTTTTGCACCAGGCCTTTCCTTTAATTGGACCAACTCTCGGAGATGAATCTGCTTTTGCTGACTTTCAGAAGTGGAGACTGAACTTTTAAAGCTGACAGTCTGAGTGGAGTGTGTGGAGTGTGTGTAGCGCCCGGCCTGTTAGTGCTGACTGATGGAGAAACGTATCTCCGTTCCCTCGAAGTGACCGGTAATGAAGCGGCCTCCTCGGTTCAGAATGGGCCCGACTGTTGGCTGTGATTCCACGCAGAGCCGCTCGGCCCCGGGCCAAGTCCTGCAGCGCTGATACCAGCCCCGCACCGCCACGTCTAAATATGGTTCTCTTCCAAATGAGCGTGCGCTGCTGCTGCAGGCCGCCTGCGAGCTAAAAGCATTTTATAATCTCTCTGAAAAGTCCTCATTATGCTTATTCAGGCCTTTTTCTCTCCGTCAGAGCCTCATTCTGCCAAACCATTAACTATTGAGGGCATCTGAGCGTTTGAGCTTAATTAGAAAGTCACTTAAAAATCCTCATCGTGGTAATTACTTCAGACGTGCCAATATTAACTGAAATCTCTGTGACGTGTGTGTGCGTGTGTGTGTTTCTGCCCCTCCAGAGTGAGCGAGCTGGCTCTGGGAGTGTTGCACATTGACTCTGAAAGGTGTGCGTGTTTTTCTGGGACATGCTGGGACGCTGATGTGTTTGAAATCAGCCGATTCCTCCCCGGATGCGATCACACACCTGGACCTGCTCGGCCGACACGGCCAGCGACTGTTATGCAGCATCATGTTAGTCCCGCCTTCATCAGATGCACCTGAACACCAGCAGCCACAGCTCGTTTCCCGCCTGCTCGCCACGGTGTTTTTACTGTTTCTGTCATTTCCATGAAAACGGGCATCATGTTCAGTGTCGTCACGTAAACGGGAAACTGTTGACTTGAAATATTGTCATTGGGGTGTGATATCCAGTGTGGTGCAGGCAGTGTGTTACATCCTATTAAAACCAGGTTAGCTGTGAGACGACCAGGCTGTAATAAAGCCTGCTGTTCCTGCGGCTCCGCTGTATTTATGTATCGGATATTTGCATAATAAACGGGTTCCAACTCATTTCAGTGTGATACGACCTCACGTTGAACCTGTGTGTGTGTGTGTGTGTGTGTGTGTGTGTGTGTGTGTGTGTGTGTGTGTGTGTGTGTGTGTGTGTGTGTGTGTGTGTGTGTGTGCGTGTGCGTGTGCGTGTGCGTGCGTGCGCTTCATGCTGATAGTTTGCTTTCCCTGGGTGCGACTAACAAGCTTACTCGAATGGACACACACACCGGCTTGACATGTATTGTACTGTTCTCTCTCTCTCTCTCTCTCTCTCACACACACACACACACGGATATTACAGGTGACTGCGTGGAGCATGAGTGTGTTTAGCCGGTGGGTTAGCAACATGCCGGGGAGGCGGGGCCTGGCTTCCTGTACTGTCATCCGTCACGCCAACGCTCTCAGCTCCTGACCCTGCTGACCATCCAGCAGCTCTCATGTCTTCCTGTGTGTGTGTGTGTGTGTGTGTGTGTGTGTGTGTGTGTGTGTGTGTGTGTGTGTGTGTGTGTGTGTGTGTCCCGCAGACATCTGGAGTCTGGGTGTGATCCTCTTCATGCTGGTGTGTGGACAGCCGCCGTTCCAGGAGGCCAACGACAGCGAGACGCTCACCATGATCATGGACTGTAAATACACCGTCCCGCCTCACGTCTCCTCCGCCTGCAAAGAGTGAGTGACCCGTCCTCTCTGTCCCGCCGTGTCCCAGTCCCGTCCTCCAGCGGCGGGGGGGGCGGGGGACGGAGACGGTTTTCAGAACGTCAGTCTCTGAATGAAAGAGTGTAAAACCAAGCAGAACCCGTCTTTATCCGGCTGGTGTCAAAGGTTAACATCATATCTGTCCATCACCCACCCGTCTATCCGTCCGTCCATCCGTCCATCCGTCCACCCGTCCGTCCATCTCTGTGTTCTGCAGCCTCTCAGCAGTTGTATAACCATGTTAACCAGGAGAGAACAGGGAGAACATGCAAACTCCACACAGTTTAGAGTTCATGAACTGAGATTTCTTTCCAACTCTCCTGACCAGGGGTTCTTTCAGAAACAGTTCTTCGTGTCTCTTCTCCAGCTCCTCCGGTTGGGAGCTCCTGGTGATTCTCTCCAGGTCGACGAGGCGCCTTGACGTTTTGTTTGTTGCCTTCATCTGGACTGGAAACTGCTTGGAATCTGGGTTTCCTCCCAACATAGGATCGTTCAGGTCCATCAGAACAGATCAGTCTTGAAGAGGCCGCTCCGATGCCGATTCTCTGCCTCCACAGTCCGACGGTATTTTTAGACACAGGAAATAAACGCTGATCTCCTCGGAGCGGAGGGAGAGACGTCTGGACGGAGGTGCTGAGCTGCAGCAGCTGTGAGGATCTGATGGGCCGGACTTCAGAGGACAGCGTCTCGTGTTTTTCCCCCGCCGCTCTCCGTCCAGAGTCTGGTGTGGATTCCTGAGCAGAGCGGCGCCTTCGCCCCTCCAGGACCGGTCCGCCGGGCCGAGGCCTCCCAGACGCCGACTGCTCCGTATCAACAGACGTCGTGACGCTTTGGCATCACAGCATCCAGGCTTTGGTTTTGTTCACTGTATTGTTTCCATTATCAGCATTTACTTTTTTATTTTGGCTTTTTACCTTTTTTGAACATAAAGTTTATTTTCTCAACATTTTAAATTTTCTTAAAATTTTCAAGCTTTTCAAAATATCACCACTTTATTAATCACCACTGTCCCGTGACTTATCCCCTGTTATTTTTATTTTTTTAAGTTATTCTCACCATTTTTAATGTTCACATTCAGGCTGTTTTTGAAAACTTTCCTCTGTATTGACTCCTTTAAGGTGGTGATAATATCTTCTGCATTTTTTAACATTTTGAGTCAACTTTTGGATATTTCAGCATTAAAGCGGTCCCCTCTCTCAGGACCAGCCGATCAGCTCATCAGCCACGTCTCCATGTTTTCTCTGTTGACTCACCAAAACCCATTTACTCACATCTATTCATGAATTATTCACCGGCTGGGCTCCTCCTCCTCCTCCTCCTCCTCCTCCTCATCATCATCATATAGTTCCAGTACTATAGATAAAGCTGGACAGCTGCTCACCGTCGCTGCTCTTCTTCTCTGTCCTCCTGCTGTCAGGAGCTCAGCTCGACATTCAGGAAACATGCGGTGATGTTGACGGTCATTTGCGTTGTGTAGTTCATAACGATGCAGCCTCCTCATTAAACCAGTCTTTGATTTTGAGTAGATGAAGCGCAGAGTGTTTCAGGCTGGAAGGTTATGGTGGATGTTCATTTGACGGTAACGTCAAAGCAGGCTGCCTCAGAGGAAGCGTTCAGCTCAGACGTCACTCACAAATGGAATTCTTTGAGGAGGTTAGTTAGAATTGAACCTGAAATATTACTGAGCTGAGTTTGCTGACCTGTGGTCTGACCGCTGCAGTAGAGTCAGGGCGGAGCGGCGCTCCTCCAGCCTCAGAATTTCTTTCTTCTTGCAGAGCTTCAGGCTGGTGTTCATGTCGTCACAGTCCAAGCAGCATTAGCTCGTAGCGCCATGCTAGCACTGAGCTGATACGGGGACTGAATTTGCTGATGTGTAAAGTCTTGGTTCATCCTCACAGCTGTGCTAACGCTTCCATCCCAAACTGAAACCTTCCTGATTCATCCTGTCACCAATCAGCCACAGCATTATGACGGAGTCGGTGAGTTTCCCCAGAGAGGATTGATATGATAAAATAAATCAAAGGATTCATCGCGGAGCTTGTTGCTGTGTGGATTTTCTCACTGTCATTCAAGATGCTGTTTTAGAAGCAGAGAAAAAGACGAGCTTCTGGATTACAGAGAGTTCAACATCTAAATCAGAGAATCTCTGAACCGCAGCTCCGGTCTGGTTTCCAGTCTGCAGTGGTCTCGATGTATTCACAGTAGTTTCTTTGAGGAGGTGGTGAGTCAATGAACAGTTCAACTAGACCGCACTGTAGTCAAAAACAAATTCAGCCTCAGTGGTTGCAGCCGTGCAGTGCAGAAGCTTTATATTAGAGCTGACAGGTGTTTGCTTCCTGCTCTGCGTTTGAGATGAACTCGGTGAAAACGGCAGATTCAGACTGAAGGGGAGCGTTTGGACGCAGATCGCCGGTGACGGGGAGCCTGCAGGTGTCTGGACGGCTTCAGGGTCTCGCCTCCCACACTCCGTGGTTCTGACAGCATCGTCCTGAGAGGTGTGCTCCTTCAGGCGGAGGGGGCAGGTGGTGGAGCAGGAGGAGTCCTCAGGGCGCTGGAGAACCAGCAGGTCCAAGTCATCTGCTGTGGATATAACATCCGGGCACAGCTGATGCCCTCTGGGGAGGGTCAGAGGTCGTCGCTAAGCCTCTGTCAGCTGAATGAATGCATGAATACTCGGTGCAGCGTCTGACCGGTATCGGTGTCTGTTCATCCCGCCCTGAACCCGCTCTCCCTTCTCTTCAGTCTCATCGACCGGATGCTTCAGAGGGACCCCAAGCGACGAGCCTCCCTGGAGGAGATCGAGGGCCACGCCTGGCTGCAGGGCGTCGACCCGTCCCCGGCCACCAAGTACAACACGCCCCTGGTGTCCCACAAGAACCTGTCCGAGGAGGAGCACAACAGCATCATCCAGCGCATGGTGCTGGGCGACATCGCCGACCGGGAGGCCATCGTCGAGTGAGTCCATCCTCAGGTTTCCTCTCTCAGAGTGTGACGGTTCAACGCCAGGCTCACCCAAAGCTGTAAAGTCTTTATGATCAGCAATCAAACTGTTTAGTGGGAACATGAACTGAAGCCAACCGTTGAGCCACCTGTAAACTGTGAGCCAGCTGGGAGGCGTTAGCACAGGGACGGACTGTCAGAAGGTTCAGGCACTCGGTTCTCTTCTTCTTCTGGACTTTTCCAGGATTGTGGCTGCAGCGGTTTTCAAATATTGTCACATCGGTTCCAGGTTTCGAAGTGGAGTCCTACTGTATGAGTTATGTAACCCACAGCCTGTCGGAAAGGAGTCGGTGTTTAATCCAAGCCTATCATCACACTCATGACCGATCATCACCAACCTGTCATAAAACATAATGGCTTCCCGCCCACGCCAACCCCAGCTGGTACAGCGTCACTCAACACGTTCAGTAGAGGCGTCTCTGGATTCCGCCCGGCGCCGCTGTAAAATGTGAGCCGGCCTGTTTTCTGAGCGCGTGGCGTGAAGCGACGCGGCGCGGCGCCTGGGGGAACTGACAGATGTTTCTCTGGATGCTACGCCGGCTCCTTCCCCTGCAGCCCTTCGGCGCCGCTGCACGGCGGGAAGCCCAGAACAGCTGTTCCCTTCAGAGTCGAGCTTCAGGCCCACGTTCACGCTCTGTTCCACGGCCCACCTGTGGGAGCGTTTCAGGTGTCAGACATGCCTTAGCAGGGCCGAACGCAGCGGCGACGGAGCAGAGAAACGCCAACATCTTCAGTGCAGTTATTATGGGTGCAGATCATTCATTGGCTAAACTTTGAACTGGTATTTCCACAGCCACATGAGCAACGCTTGGATGTTAACTTTGACCAAACACGCTGCTGCTGCTGGCTGCTAGCTGCTAGCTACTGGCTGCTGGCTGCTAGCTGCTAACTACTTGCTGCTAGGTGCTGGCTGTTGTCTACTAGCTTATGGTTAGCCACGCTCAGGCTAGTTTGCCATGCTGAAGGTCAGAGAAGACGCCACTGAGAAGCTCAACCATCTGCTTCACTCTACTGACTGAAGCTTTAAAGGCTTTATTGAATTCCTGGAAGAGTCTGAATCCACGGCGCAGGGACAGTGCTACAAGCTAAATGCTAACCTCCAGAGGACGACAGGCAGCAGAGACTCTGACTGTAAAATCTGATAGTTACTGAATATTTTGAGTCAAGGCCTGAAATATTTTGTGGAATTTTTTTAAATACTAGAAAACGAATCACCGGATTTATGTTTTCTGGGTTATTTCATTTTGTTTCTTTCGACTCGTCAATGTGTATTTATTCAAATTCGGCGTTTATTCAACACAGACGTGACAAAAATTTCCAGGCAAAAAGTTCTGTTGGAGTTATTGGAGCCGTGTGGGATGAAGTTTTGTGTGATTCTCAAAATGCTCCAGCGAATTGAAACCTCCAGTCGTCTTCGACACCTGCATCACTTCGTGTCGATCCACGGCGGAACAGAGACGCTCAGAAAATACCTCAGAAGGGTCAAAGGTCACATAGAATATCACACATTCACACCTATGGTAACTGAACAGGAAGAACATGCAAACTGTACACAGACAGACCCTGTCTGCGTGTGTGTGTGTGTGTTCTCCGTTGACCACACAGTGAACATGCTTCTAGTCTCATCATTCGTGAGCAGCTGGATTAAATGAAGCGACTCGTTGATGAACAGTGAACCCAGTTAGAATCCTCGTCCTCCTCCCTCTAGACACAGATGTGGGTCGACCAGCGGTCTGGATCTTTTTGGACCAGCAGAAACGTTTTGTCGCTGTCTGAACCTTGGTTGATCTCAGAGTGGAGTCAGTACGGAGCTCCGCTCCTCTGAAGACTGGCTCAGTTTCATCAATATGGAACGCTCGGAGCTGTAATCCCACCAGCTGCCCGGGGAGCCTGGTCTGAGTCTCCGGGGTCAGCAGGTCAGACTTTACAGGGTACTGAGTCTGCGGTGTTGTGGAGATGAGACACTTTCTTCACCGGAGCTGCAGGCCGTCCAGTCTGGGTTCAGGCTGTTTCCCGTTTCCCACAGGATCCCAACAGCTTGGCGCCTGGTGCACTTTAACTCAAACTGAACCAGACAAAAAAACCCCCAAAACCTGGCTTCAGTCTTATTTCTGTGACTGTAGTCCGTCTCTTTCAACATGCTCAGTAATCCGGTGGATGTCTGTGTTCAAAACTGGGTTGGTAGGCTGCAGCTCTGAAGATGCTCCAGTACTCTGCTTGGACCATAAGTCACAGCATTTTTTAGGTGTTTGTCAATTTTCCTTCTAAAATACATTTGTATGAACCACCTGTACCTCGATGTTATTTGGCAATAGGGTGGCGCTACAGGAGCGTGGAGAAGCCTCAGCTTCTACCGGATCTGACTTGACAGAGCAAGAAAAACGTCCCCAAAAAGAAAAATCTCTGCAGAATGCAAAGTAAATGCAGCTTCAGTCCACAGAGACTTCAGACACCGTGGGGTGTCAGCAGGTAACTGAAAGAATGTTTTCGTTCGGCTCCATCTGCCAGAAACTATTCACTGAGCTGGTTTTGTGGCTCAGAGACTCTGTCCCGCGTGGCGGGTGTCCCATCCTGACGCCTTCTCTGAGCGACGTCGTTTCAGCGCAGCAGCACGCCCACATGTCAGCCATGCTTCAAATGCCTCTGCTGGAGGTAGTGTCCTCTCTCCTGTACCTGTTGGCGCCGTGCTAAAACACGTTGTGGTTGGACGGTAAACGTGTCAAAGCTGACGGCCTGCATGCCTCGCCTGGCGCCGCCTGCACCTGGCAGAACGGCGCTCTGCCTGTTTCTAACATCCGCCTCATGTTCGGGGTCATTTCCAGCCGGAGCTGACCGATCAGAGACTCAGGGTAAACTACGCCAAGCTAGCCCGAATGTGGCTAGCTCGCAGCAGAAGCCGTCGTTGGGTGCAGTTCTGGTTGAGCGTCGCTCCAGTGGAGTGTCTCTTCTCACCTGAACACAACCCGTCTTCTAGATGTGCATTCTTACGAGCCGTCCTGCGTCCCACAGCCTGACCGTCTGCTGCTCTGTCCCTGAGAGGAAGACTCTGTAGCTCCACCTGGTGGCAGGCTGCTGCTGCACCACCGTGAAGCAGCATCCCTTTGTTACCTTTAGGATCTCGCTTCTTCTCCACGACACAAGACGTCTTAGAGGGTTTTGTTTGTACGGTGTGGACATTTTCCCGTGGAAACTTCAGAAAGCTGTCTCGTGACTGTTTCTGTCATTACCACCATCAGCACTAGATGTCGCTGTACGGCAGCAGAATGCTGCTGCTGTACCGATATCTATATGTATATCAAAGACTTGTGGTCCAGAAAATACGGTGTTTTTAAAGCCCAGCCTGCACCCTCGTTGACTTGTTCTCCCCGTTTTCTCAGGCTCTGTCCTCAAACCGGTTTCTTTCCTCTCTGTGTTCCAGAGCGCTGGAGACCAACAAGTACAACCACATCACTGCCACCTACTACCTGCTGGCAGAGCGCATCCTGAGGGAGAAGCAGGAGAAGGAGGTCCAGACCCGCTCCTCCAGCCCCAGCAACATCAAGGCCCAGTTCAGGTAACCGCCCCGCCAGGACTCGGCTCCCCGTTCCCGTGGAGACGGAGTCGCTTTCAAAAAGTTGCGCCTTGGGAGCTGTTCTCAGTGGCTCCGAGCACCGCTGCAGTGTAAATGGAAAGCATGATCACATGAACGTGGCTTAGATCTCGCTGCTGGTCGTCATGGTGACTCGTGGAGTCCTGGAGTTTCCTGATATAAACCAAGTGATTCACTTTTGAAAAATGTCTGTTTTGCTCCTAACGGTTTCGGTTTCTGCTGAAACGCTGACTTTTGACTGTCCGTCAAAAGTCAGTCTTCCTGGTGAGAGCCTGGTGGGAGGCGTGGAGTCTGACTGCGATGTTCTCAGATCTGCTGCTCCGCTCGCCGGTGTGCGTCGGGCCGACCGGTCCTGTGTGGGGATGGTTGATGAAAGGTGGACCTCAGCAGGACTTCAGTCCTGGTTCTGGGTCACTGAGTCCACAGAAAACCTCTGGAGGTTGATCGTCTCTGCCTGGTTCCTGTTTTGCTGAGAAGAAACTGATCCAGCAGAGCGTAGATGCAGCTGAAAGGTTGATCCTCAGGAAGAAGGCAGTGATTAAAGCTCCGCGTCCTGGAGATGAAATCTCTCTCTGCCACTTCCCTGTTTGCTCCGAGTCGTCAGAGGAGACGGAGGCGACCTTTTCCCGGCCGGGTTGATGCGGATCGGCGCCGCCTGCGACGCGGTGATGATGATGATGATGTTGTGAGTTTCATTGTGAGTCACGCAGCATCGGTTACAGTAGCAGAGGCAGAGCCATTATCCGCAGCATTAGTCCAAGTGAAAGCTTTTCCACCCGCTGACATTTCCAGCTCCCCGCAGCTCGGCGCGCCGCCGACTAATCTGCCTTCAAACTTTAATCTGTGCATTATTCATCATCTCTGCCAGCGCAGGATTACTTTAACAATGTGACGAGCTGCGATGCAAACAAAGCGCAGTCATGGTTTCTTATCGGGATCACATCTGTCGGCTCGGTCAGAAACGTCCGGATTACACGACGGCCCGGCTGCGAGGCGAGCCGTCGATTCGCCGCTATCACAGAGTCGGCTGTGGAACCAGCATGTCGCCACATCTGGAAACACGGAGCAGGTTACTGATTCAGAGCCCTCCAGCCGGGTTCAGAGTCCTCTGACCCCGGCTCTGCGGTGTCCCCTGCAGGCAGTCCTGGCCCACCAGGGTGGACATGCACCAGGACATCGAGGACAGCCTGGCGGCGTCGTCCATCTCCCACGCCGGAGGACCGCAGTCTCCGGCCCGCAGCGCCGAGAACCTGCTCAACGGCCACCGGTCCAAGGGCCTGCTGGAGCTCAACCGGCGGGAGGAGACGCTGATGGACTCTGCTGCGGCGCCGCCACAGGTACTTCCTGTTCCCCACACCTCCAGCTTCCTGTTCCCCACACCCCCACCTCCAGCTTCCTGTTCCTCACACCTCCAGCTTCCTGTTCTTCACACCTCCAGCTTCCTGTCTGCAACCTGTTTTATACATTTTGACTATTTGTCCTCTTTCCTCATGACGAGGAATTTTTCCCACTTTTTATCTTATTTTTTCTTAATTTCTTCCACTTCTTCTACTTTTTCTTTGTTTACCCTCGTTAACCCCTGTGAAATATTGAACTGTTTTTTAGGCCACGCCCCTCGCTCAGCCCCTCGTATTTGCAAACTTCATGAAAGTATTTTGTCAGTGGAACTTGAAAAGCTCTATCAGACGGTGGCTTTTTCTGGTTTGACTGTGAATACGAGCTCATTTTGACGTGACGGCGTCTCAGGACGGTGGGGACGGGGCCGTGTCGACCTCTGACCTCTGCTTCATTTCACCTCCTGTGGCAGGGCGCCTGTGCGGCCACCTCAGGTCCAGCCTCCAGCTCCACCTCTGGGACCGCCAGAGCTCCGCCCCCTCCCGCCTCCACCGCGGCGGCAAAGCAGCGCACCTGCCTCTTCAGGTAGGAACCCAGGAGCCCTCGGGCGCTCTGTGCTTTACCTGGTCCTAATAAACCCCGTGTGTCTGTCAGGGTGGAGGAGGATGAAGAGGAGGAGGAGGAGCAGGACCCCTCCCCGCTCCCGACCCAGGTGATCCTGCGGAGGAAGCCCCCCTCCATCACCAACCGCCTCACGTCCAGGAAGAGCGCCCCCGTGCTCAACCAGATCTTCGAGGAGGAGGGCGAGTCGGACGACGACTTCGACATGGACGAGGGTCTCCCCCCCAAACTCAGCCGCCTCAAGATGAGCATGGCCGGCCCCCCCTCGGGCGCGTCCTCGTCCCCCGGCTCGGCGCAGAAGAGGTACCAGCGGCGCAAGAGCCAGGGGCGGGGCTCGTCCTGCTCCAGCTCCGAGACCAGCGACGACGACTCGGAGAGCCACCGCCGGCGCCTCGACAAGGACTCGGGCTTCAGCTACGGCTGGAACCGGCGGGACAGCAGCGAGGGCCCCCCCGGCAGCGAGGGCGGCAACGGGGGGGGCAGCAGCTCCGGCCAGGGCAAGCCGCCTGCCCAGGGCGGGGGCGGCTCGTCCGGCCCGGACCGGGGGAGTCCGCCCGGCGAGGGCGGCGGGGGCGGCGGCGGGGACGGAGGCTCGGGGACTGGGGGCGGAGGGGGAGGGGGCAAAGGACAGGACAGCCCCTCCACCTGCTGCAACCACAGCAGCGCGGGCGGCCCCCCCGGCCTGGGCGCGCCGGCCCGGCCGGGGCGGGGCCGCGGCAGCGAGCTGGTGGAGAGCCTGAAGCTGATGAGCCTGTGCCTCAGCTCGCAGCTGCAGCAGGGCCGGGGGGGGCCGGGGGGGCCGCGGGCCGGCCGCCGGCAAGTTCCTCATAGACCCCGGCAGCGTGAGGATCCAGGAGAAGTCCGCCTGGAGGATGTGCATCGGCTCCGCCGCCGGCCTGGACACCATCACCCTCCCCACCACCCGCACTCACCACCACCACCACCACCACCCCCCCCGCAGACCCGGCCCCCCCGGGCGCGGCGGGGACGCTCACAGCAACCTGAGCGCCCTGAAAAACGGCGTCCTCCAACTACCTCTGTGTGAGAAGACCATCTCCGTCAACATCCAGCGGGGCAGCGGCGCCCGGGACGGCCTGCTGTGCACCGCCGCCCCCGCCAGCTGCTGTCAGGTCATCTGAGGCCCCGCCCCCCACTCCCCGGTTTGCTGTAGCAGGTAGCGGAGCTCACTCCTCCACGCGTGTCCACTGCCTGCTCTTGATTTTTTTATTGTTTTTAACATTTTTTAGAAGTTTTTCATGAACCAAAAGAGCACTTTTACATTCTGAATGAGAATTGGACGTTTTGTTGTTTTTGTTTTGTTTTGTTTAAACATATTTATGGGGCTGGTGGGGGGCGTGGGGGGCATTAGGGGCTTGGGGGGGGGGGGGGGGGGGTTTGGATTATGGAAAGCCATGAATCAAACCTGGTAAAGCGTCCGGACTGACTGAGTGTTCAGGCCACTGGAACAACCACATCTGGAAACTGGGAGAGCGATTAGCCTTCAGCCAAAAGTTCAAGGAGAAGAAGAAAAGGTTTACGCAGATGTGTAAATGTTTGCATGTATGAAAAAACAAATGTAGTTTACAAGAGAGGGTTTATTTTCAGAGCACAGCCAAACAGCTCCGTTACAGCCTCACAGAGACCAACGGCAGCCAGGAGAAGCAGGTTCAGATCGCCTCTCGGAGGTCTGGCTTGATTCTTCTCGGCCATCATGAAACTTTGTTACTGACGTAAATTAAGTTAAAGTTAGCTTCCGTCCTGTAGTACTGCTCATTGTCAGCAGGTGGCAGTGTGGAGTCAGTGTTTTCCTCTCCCCGGGTTTGATGGGGTTCTAACTGTACTGAATCCTGAACCTCTGCTCACTGATCAGGTACTGATCCAGTCTGATGGTCACAGTTTGGCAGTTCCAGGACTCACTGCACCACCATTGTATGAAGTGGCGTTACAGGGCTGGATGCTTTGTGTACGATGAGGATATTCCTGAAAACAATCTTCAGAACGTATCAGAAGTCAGAGGAAGACGATCGTCTTTTCTGCTGGAGCTCAGACCCGGAGTCAGTTTTCTATCGCTGTTCCACAACAGGAAGCAGTTCAGTGTTTCTTCGCTCCTTTCTCCATCTTTTACTTCTTCTTCGACCTTATTCAAGTTACAGGAGTCGGAACTGGCTTTGTCCAGGTAACAACAGGTATAAACCAGATTGGCACGGCTCACGCCACAGACAGGCTTCTCATCAGGTGAGGTTTTGGAGAATTTAGAAAAGAAGTCCTGATATTCCAGATCATGTTTTTTTTTATTATGCATCAGCTTTTAATCTGAAAAACTCCAAGATTCTCCTCCAGCAACAAGGTTTTCCTCATAAAACTGATTCTCAAAGATTCAGTCATTGCTTGATCAATGGTGTCGGAATGCTCAGTGGTCTGGACACTCGGTGGTCTGGGTTCTTGGTGGTCTGGACACTCCGTGGTCTGGGTTCTTGGTGGTCTGGACTCTTTGTAGTCGTCCAGATGAGCTGAAGGCCTGAAGGGAGAAGCAGAGCGGTAGAGCCTCTGTCCTCTGAATGCGGCCCGCCTGCAGACCACCAGGGATCCGGTTCAGTCTGAAGCTGTGTGAGTGTGTGAGGGTCCGACCTCTGGGTCTGACTCCTCCGTCCGGTCCGGCTCAGACAATCTGAACGTCCTGCTGACCTGATAAGTTGAGAACAAGCTGGTTTTATTTTTGTAGCCACATGCTGTCGTCTCGTTTTGCTGATTTGGAGAATCCCCCCCCCCGTCCCGAAGCCCCCCGGGTGCTGCGTGCCACTCGATGAGTTTGTACATACAGTGTGATGAAAAGTTTATTTTTTAAAACTTGTACATTTTGTTGAGCTCTTTGCTGTTTGGGATGATTTTCTTTGGGTCGAGGAGCTTCAGGTCACGTCGCCCGCACCCAGAAAAGAAAAACCATGGACAGAAGGTGAGCAGAGACCGGGTCAGGGTCTCACACGGGACCTGTGGCGCCCCCCGGTGGAGGCCAGACCGCCGCGTTACCACACGGTGACCAGGCTAACCTGATGCTGACCCGTCAGAGACCAGGCTAACCTGATACCGACCCGTTAGCGACCAGGTTAACCTGATACTGACCCGTTAGCAACCAGGTTAACCTGATACTGACCCGTTAGCGACCGGGTTAACCTGATACTGACCCGTTAGCGACCAGGTTAACCTGATACTGACCCGTTAGCGACCGGGTTAACCTGATACTGACCCGTTAGCGACCAGGTTAAACTGATACTGACCCGTTAGCGACCAGGTTAACCTGATACTGACCTGTTAGCGACCGGGTTAACCTGATACTGACCCGTTAGCGACCAGGTTAAACTGATACTGACCCGTTAGCGACCAGGTTAACCTGATACTGACCCGTTAGCGACCAGGTTAACCTGATACTGACCCGTTAGCGACCAGGTTAACCTGATACTGACCTGTTCGCGACCGGGTTAACCTGATACTGACCTGTTAGCGACCAGGCTAACCTGATACTGACCCGTTAGCGCCCGGGTTAACCTGATACTGACCCGTTAGCGACCAGGCTAACCTGATACTGACCCGTGAGCGACCGGGTTAACCTGATACTGACCCGTTAGCGACCAGGCTAACCTGATACTGACCCGTTAGTGACCGGATTAACCCGATACTGGCCTGTTAGCGACCGGGTTAACCTGATACTGACCCGTTAGCGACCGGGTTAACCTGATACTGACCCGTTAGCGACCGGGTTAACCTGAAACTGACCCGTTAGCGACCGGGTTAACCTGAAACTGACCCGTTAGCGACCGGGTTAACCTGAAACTGACCCGTTAGCGACCGGGTTAACCTGATACCGACCCGTTCTCTGCTCATCGCCGTACCGTCAGAGAGAACAGTGGTAAATCTAAAGGGCATTGGAAATAAGCTATACTGTGTGTCGCAGCTATCTGTACAGAAACCTTTTTCATTAGTTTCATTTTTTTTAAAAATCCAAAAGTGACAATAATCCAAAAAAAAAAAAAAAAAAAAAGCAGAAAAACAGTAGGACGGGTTTGAATCTATTTTCTTGCGTTGGTTTGTTTTGGCGCTGTACATACAGACGGGTGTAAATACGGTGCTCTGGGTGGGGGGCAGCGCGGCGAGCCTCCGGGAGCTGTACAGTCCATCTAGCCTTACCATGATTACTGTAGTCACACTGTTGGGTGTCCTCAGCTAAAAAACAAACAAAAAAACCCCGAGCGAGGGGAGGCGGCGTCACGCTTTGGGGTCTGGCCTCACCCCCGCTGTATCCAGGTGAATGACGTGCATGTGTGTCAGTGTTCTGAGAACCCGGCGGACCAAAAGAAGAACCGACAGAAACATTCAGTGTATTATTCTGTAGTCGATACCTGTTGTCAGACGTTACATATAGCTATGGTAATATCCAGAAAATAAAACGTGGAGTACTGTCTCTTACTTCTGAGCCGAGTCCCGCCTCCTTTGTTTCTCCCTTCAAAGCTTTCATCACGGTTTCTCTCCAGGATGTAGAAACCAGAGACTCAACCAGATGTACTTCAGGACGAGAGGCCAGAGAACAGTGCTCTTTCTCTCGTCACCGTCTGCAGGTTTCCACCAGCTGCCTCTCAGACCAGGTTTTGGTGTTTTTTTCTTTCTTGTAACTGTGATTTAATTTTTTTAGTTAAAGCTAGAGTTGGCGATCTTGGAAAACTAGCGTTAGCATGTAGCATCTCCCCAAGGCTCTGCCTAGCTAGCTCTGCCCAGCTCCCACCCCATTGGAGGAGCTCCCGTTGGGAGTGGAGACGCGGAGACGTTCGCGGCGCGTGCGGTGCGCGCGGCACTTCCGCGTCCAGTGCGTCCCTGGCGTAACCTGTCCTCAGCGCTTCGTTTCTTCGCTTTTCTTTATTTGCACAACGCCAAGGTATGGCGCACTGAACGGTGAGTAAACCCCCAAACATTCGTCTCTGCCGTTCTGCAACGACGCTCCGTCCTTCTACGCGCGCACTGAACCAGGGTCAGTGCACGCGTACATGTACGCGCAGGGGGCAGGTCGAACGGCGAAGGGATTTGATTGGTTTAAAAAAAGGTGTCCCGTCAAGGCTATTGGTTACTGTTTGTCCCGTTTTACTCCTGCTGTAGATAGCGGATATTTTCCAAACTACTTTAAAAACACGCTATGAATTGCTTCCCATCAGGTCATAAAGATCATTTTAACCAGTATTTAAAAAAATTTATCTCATTCAAATCGCCAACCCTAGCTTTAAAGTCGTTAAGCTGCTGTTTCCGTGTTGTTTCCTCCTGCAGGAGCCTCACATTGATTAGATGATCGGATTCTCCGTTGCAGCTCTACAGGTCGATCAGATCTGTCGCCGCAGCTTCACACACACGGACAGACACACACCATGTTTCATTTCCTGTATTTGTAGTTTATTTCACAGACATCATATAGGTAGACGCCTCGTTCGTGTGGAGAGACGTGCTTGCGTGGCGGCCATCTTGGAGAGGGGGGCAGTGCGTTAAAGTGGATGGAGGTCAGGGCTTCGCCATCTTAAAAGTAGAATTATTCACTGAATTTTCCAGGATTCCAAATGATTTGATTTGTTAACGTCACACGTGTGGCTCTGACACAGGGTGCGTGGATGTTTTAAAACAAAAATCCAATATAAGTGGAAAAGATGCAGGATTTTTTTGTCCCCCTGGATGTTCTGATTAAACCAGATACTGTAGAATCACTTTTCACTGGCAAATAGTTTATAAAGAATAACATGGAGAGAGCTGCTTGTTAAATAGTGAAATAAACCCAGACGGGACAGATTGACACCCTTCACTCTGCCTCCACAGAAAATATAGCTCACTTCACATTATTCAACATAATACTGGTGCTTACAGCTGCTTACAGAGAAATAACTAACTTGAGACCCTCTTTTGGCTGAAATACATCATTCAGATACATTTTAAGCTTTTAGATATTTTATTTCCTCTGGATTTTTTGGGGTTGAAATTGTAGAAATTGCAGCTTTTATTTTTCCCAAAAGTGAATTGACTTCAGTGCACGTTAAACCCGACCAAAAGAAGAAGACTGGAGGAAGATCAGACTGAATCTGGATGAGAGACACTGCTGCTGGACGCCATGGCCCGAAGAATAAACCAGTATTTTATAGTTCTAGTAGTTTATAGTAGTTTGTAGATATGCTGATGGTTTTAATGAGACAGACATGTCAGAGGCTGTGAATCAAAATTATATAATATAATATAATATATAAGTGATAGGTCTATGATTAAGACTGACAATAGCAATATTAATATATCAATATAAAAATACAATATAATCAGAATCATAAAATCAATCAAGTGCAATATAAATCCTTAAACCAGTTCTCTCAGTAAAAGCCTCACTCTGCCTGAAAGCGTTCATCTCGTTGTTTGTGTCTGTGTGTCCTCCATGTCTGATGTTTATAATAAACTGGAACAGAGTTGAAAACCGATCGGTTTATGATCACTTCTTCATTCCGCACTGTGCTGTGGAAGCAGGTCCACCCCGGCAAGATGGCCGCCAGCAGGCGCGTTGTTCCTTATGTGTGGTTTATTTCAGCCCGGCAGGTCACATGTTCTCATACGGTTAGCGTTAGCGTCAGAAGCTAACTGCAGACGCACAGGTTACATCTGAAGGCACCGGGTGGTGGAGGCGAGCACACATGCTGAACCAGATCCCTGGTGGGCATGCATATCTGTGGAGTCACGGCCACGGCGGGAAAAACACAAAACATAATGCTAGCATAGCATAACGTGACAGGAAGTAACGCCAGGTTTGAACCGTGACCCATGAAGCAACAGTCATGACGGAACATGTTAAGACGCCACATCATGGTGAGGAACACTGATATCATGTAAAACTTAAAAGCGTCACGTCACACTGGTTATTCATAACAGTCCTGTAACAAACCACAACACGCCACACTGTGAAGGCTTTATCTTTATCGTGTCTTCATGAGCGGTTCTCGCAGGGCAGCTGAACGGCTTCATGTTCTGAGACGAGGATGGTCCTCTGGGAAGCTTCATCACATTGGAACGTGGAACTCGTGACCATAAGTTAGCTGGTTAGACGTAAACATGATAAAGAAAAAAACCTAATAATTTCTAACCTGAACTGTTGATCACACCAGAGCTCCTCATGTTCCGTAATGTGATGAAGGTTCTCATCATAAGTTTTAAATCTGGGTTTTTTCAGAATACTGTTCAAACTGAAGCATGAGGAAAACGATTCGCCTCCTTCTAGATACAGAACACGACTTTCCACTGGTGCCTGTAATTACAGCCTCAGCTCCGGACTGGAGGATCAAAAGCTTTGAGCGTGAAGAAGCTGCAGAGCGTCATCAGACGGGCTGAAACTCCAGGCTGGACGAGTCCGGTGTCAAATAACAGCTTCATCTCCCCCTCCGTGTTTGTCCGACTTCACGCTCAGGACAGTTATCAAACCAAAACCAGCTGAAAAAGCATGAAGATCAGGACAGAATCGACATTTCAGTATAACTGAGAGTGTCAAAGACTGTTAAATTTAAAACAAAAATCCTGAAGTGTCCTTTTGTCCGTCGATAAAACCAGACGTCCAGCGTTAAAGGCGTCGAACGCCCAATGAACCGAAGAGGAAAGTTCTGGAAATGAAACCAGCTCATCTCACTTCTAATGACTGGAGGTGGATTTCTGAGAAAACAAGGGTTTATTGCTGAGGAGGAGATATTAAATGAAAGGGGCGTGTCCTAAATCAAAGGGGTGTGTCTTAAATGAAACGGGTGTGTCTTTAAGGGTGCTCATCTTGTCTTTAGTGGTGAATGTGTGTGCCCTGAATAAATTTGTTTGTTACTAAGTGCCTGTGTCCAATACCTAAAGGGTGTGGTCTGAACTTAGGGGCGTGGCCTAAACGAAGGGCGTGGTCAAGTAGAAATGAACGTGACTTAAAGTGAGACCTGTCCTGTGTTGAGTGTGTCTCGTACCAAAAGGGGCGTATCTTAAAGCCACCTGGACCTGTCGGGACCAGCTGGGACCAGTGTGGAGTGTGCTGGTCTCCCGCTGTATCAGATTGTCTTGCGCTAAAGGCTAAATGGAGTTCCATGGAGTTCATCCTCTTCGTCCCTTGTCGGCGCTCTTCATCCTCTCGGTTTATCATTTGGAAACAAACTCGACAGCAGTTTAGCTAATGATCAAAAAATTGCATCGTCCCAGAAGACAGGAGTGGCTTCAGTGGCTGAAGAGCAGAAAGCCAAGCATAAAGTAAAAACTTTCTCCGGAATAAATCCGTCCTTTCTACAGTACACCATGTTTACAGCGGCTCCCCTCCACAGTACAGCTCGTTCAAAGCAGCACATCTGGGACAGATGTGGCTCTGCCGTGGAAGCAGCGTGTGTGTGTGTGTGTGTATGTGTGTGTGTGTGTGTGTGTGTGTGTGTGTGCGTGTGTGTGTGCGCAGAGCCGAGCCGGGGTCAGTATCTGTGGAGCCTCAGGTCCTCACTGGCCCCCCTTCCGGAGCTCCGAGGCTTCCAGCATTTTCTGAAATACACAGAAGAAGTTCATCAGCGTCAGCCTGACCCACTGGGACCAGTGAAGTAAAGGACCGGGTTCAGAGTCCAGATCGTACTTTACAGCCCCCGATACTGATCTGAGACCCTGGGACCCGATACCGATACTGGTCATAGTGTCGGTTCAGACCTAACATTGAATCCTGTTTACTCCAGCAACTCTTTAGCACGTAGCATGTAGCACAGCTAGCAGTAAAATCCTCCCGATGCACTGAACAGTGAAACTAACAAGCAACGTCAGGCAAACAGCAGTGTTTCAGAGAAAGTTGTGTTTTCTCCTGTTTCCATAGCGACACAGTTGGATTTACATAGAGACGGAGCGTTTTCAGAACGTTCCGGTTTGGAAGCCGTTTTCAAAAGGTTGTGTTTTCAGTGGTTTTGAGCACAGCTCTCGTTTAAACCGGCAGCCGAAATGCAACAAAAGTTTCCCGTTTGAAAACATCATGTAGACAGGACCTGAGTTCCCTCCTCTGAATAAGCCCCGCCCCCTCGTCCTGAAACCCCAATGGAGCTTCAGACCATCAGAAGAAGACACGGGCCTGTGCAGTCCTGGTCCAGACTGACCACAGCTGTGTGTGTGTGTGTGTGTGTGTGTGTGTGTGTGTGTGTGTGTGTGTGTGTGTGTGTGTGTGTGTGTGTGTGTGTGATATCACATGACAGCTAAACTGCCACACTGTCAGACTATTCACAGAGTAAACACTGCTTTCATATGAATGCTACTTCATTCTCCAAGGATTTAGATTATAAACTAATCATATCACAGTCAGGACTGACGCAGCTGATAGCTTCTCTAGACGTTTTCCTGCAGTAACAGGCCCTCTGTAGAGTTCTGTGAGCCTGATGTTCTGTTAAACATCCTGAAAAATTAGAACTTACAGAAAGTATTTCATAGTGTCATGTTCTGATTCACATCTTAAAGAAACATGTAATGACTACAAAAGGCTGTGGCGGTGTTCCACAGGGTTTGGTGTTAGGCCCACTTCAGGTTTTTTCTTTTTTCCCCCCAATCAGGAGGCTCCAGAGATGTTTCAGTCAGAAGTTAAAAAGTTAAAATCTGTAGTGTTTTCATGTATTTTGACATAACAGGGTAGCTGTTTGATGAAGTGTGTTTGGTGGGGGCTCCTGGGTGTCTCACACTCCGATTGGCTGCTCGGAGGTTCGAATGCTGGCAGCAGACCCTGCACAGCCAGGTGACTTGCAGCTGGGTGAGTTCAGCCGACCAAGTGACTCCTGATCAAGTGTCTCCTTGAGCAATGCCCGGCGTTTGCCCAGCGTCTCTCGTCGGCTCCGTCCTGCAGGCCTGCAGCAGCTCTCCGGGCTGCCCAGCTAATCTTAATACCACCACATCATTATTCAGTGAGCAGCGCTGAGGGTAAAGGGCGCCTTGTTACACACGATCCGCACCAACTTATCCTTCGCTTCAGCCTGAACTGCGCAGCTTTTCATCAATGAAATCCACTTTCTGACAAAGTCGATTAGCTGCTCAACATGTCCAGATCCAACCGGGAGAGAACAGTCAGCAGACTCACATGTTCGAAATCACTTACTAACATCAACAAAAATCATCTGAAATGACATTAATACAACTTCAGGACCTAAAGAAGTGACTGAACGTCAACACTGACATACTTCAATATGTGTTTCATCCAGTTTACTGGCCTGATTGTATTATTGTTCGTCCTCAGGTGAACTGCAGGACCATGTGGCCATAAGTCCTACTCTGAACATTAAAACACACACAGCTGCTACAGGAACCCATCCACCTTCAGATAACTCTAACCCCCCAATTACAACATATCAGTCCCACGGCTAACTGTCGATATACTGACCGGGAGCTTCCTCACATGTTCCTTCAAGTTTTTCTTTTCAACAGGCTGTCCAGCAACTGTGTGAAGATCGTTCATTCACGACTTTTAAAATGATGCGCATACAATCAGTCATGAGTGAAAAGAATGGAAATCAGTCTACTTTGATCATAAAAACACAAAATCCAAGTCAGCGTTAGATCACCAATCCACAGCACAACAGTCGAGAAGTTAACTTGATGAAAATTAATTTACACAGAAAGGAAGCGTTTAGTGCGGTGAGCTGCAGCCACACACCAGCAGTTACTCACCCTCCATGGAGCTGTCTCTGCAGAACAACAACACCAGTTACACCACAGGCAAAAGGCTCCGACAAAAAGCCCCAATCGAGTTAGAACCTTGTATGATCTGTGGCGTTCCCCCGTGGAGCGGCGGGAAACTGGAGGAACTGTAACGTATCTGCTGGTATTATTCAAACTCTGCTTCCTGGAATGGAGCGACGAGCTCCTGACACGGCGGCATCAGGAGCTCCGGGGAAGCACTCAGCCTCGCGGTGCACAGCGGAGCCGTGGCAGTGCTATTAGCAGAGGCCGCGCCGTTTGTTCTCTCCAAAGTGGTCTGGGACAGGCACCGAGAGCTCGTTCTGAATGCTAAATGAGAGGCAGCGGAGCGGCGGGCCGTTATGGATACCAGCTCTGGTCCTCCATTTCACTGGGAGCAGCACATTCCGCCCTGCGCCGTCTCACTGTACGAAGACAGACCATAATGACACCAGCCTGACTGCTGATGGCCTCCGAACACTGGAGTTGTCCCCATTATTGATCCTGCAGGATGAGTGGAAGAACCCTCCTGTGCTCCACACTGGTTCTCGGCGGTCTGGCCTCAGCCCACCGGAGCTTTACTGCTCATTAAAGATGCAGTCCAGCAGCTGATCCGGCCACACCTCGGGTCTCTGCTCTCTCTGACGGTTTGTTTCGACTCTTTCAGCCTAAAGACGTCTCGCTTCACTGACAGAGAGCGCCTTCCACCTCGTCTGAAACAGCAAAGACTTTAACACCGGCGTGGCGAGGAGGAGTCGGCTCTTACCTTCCTCTTGAGGGCCTCCAGGGACTCGAACTCCAGCCGGGCCAGTTTGATCCGGATGTGTTTGGGTACGTCGGGGATGAGGAAGGTCAGGATGAACTTGACGGCCAGCAGGAAGTGCTGAAACGAAAGTCACAACACGGGACTCAGCCAAGCAGAGGAAGACAGATCCTGAATCAACGTATCGCCATGACGCTTTCTTAGGCCGTTCTGAGTCTGTACGAGACGATCGGGAGGAAGACAGTCAGCCGACAGTCGCTGCTGGTTTCGCTCGACAACACAATGAAAGACACGGCGAGGAACCAGCGTCTGTCGGTCTCGTGTGTGTTTGGGTGTGTCGGTGGTGAAGAGCATCTGTTCAAAGTCGTAGTGTTCGTGATGTGTTCCCCAGCTGTGTTCAACAAGCAAGAAGCCGTCCAACTTCAGTGATCAATTACTTCACTCTGACTCCCAAACGGCCGGCTGCTGCGTCAAGATGTCAGAAAACGCTGAAAAACCACAGTGATTCAAGAACCCTGAAACGCAAAGTGTCACATTTTGTCCAGAGTCCACTTTATTCAGTATGTCCTAATTATTCATCACTCAGGAGCGCAATCAGCTCAGAACAAAGACTGAACAACATGTCTACACCTGGATTCCACATGATTCCTTCCTGGACTGGATTTCTGTCCCTGTCCTGTGAGAGTGTGAACAGGTTTAGTTCCCTCCAACACTGATACCTTCACGTACACACACACCCCTGTGCCGGTGTGTGTAGGACTGTCAGCAGCTGATTCAGCGCTCTGCTCCTCGTCGCAGTAATGGCGGCGGGAGGCCACAGCGCCCCCCAGCCTGATCAAACCAGGTGATTTCAGTCAGATCAGCGATGATTGGACGCCGCTCCGTTCTCGTACTTCCTCTGATGAGATCCTGTAGCATGTCACGTTCAGCCGGCCTCAGGTTTTCTCTGAAACGCAGCGGTCCGGACGCCGTCTTCAGCTGGATTCTCCACGTTATTTATGCAGAACTAAAGGAGACGTCTGGGAAACTGATGGAGCGGTCGGGGCTGAGCCAGCAGCGGGGACTGGGAGGGTTTGTCGTTCCAGTCGGCTCCACTCATCAGCAGGCAGAAGGAGAAATCCCTGATCCCACCGACTTGTCACATTGATTGAAGGTGCACAATAAACACTCCGGCTCTTAGCTGATTGCTCATGCTATTCGGGGCTAATTTATATTTGTGAGTGTTCAGCAGCACAAGGTCAGCCTGCAGACGGCGGACGCTGCTGCCAGCAGGAAGCGGCCGGCGAAACGTTTGCGTCTCACAATAAATCTGGCTTCGCCTGACAGGAAGCGTGTGAGCGAACTCCAGACGCTGGCGGTCTGAACGGGGACAGATTAATCCTCTCACATTAAGATTCAGCATTTCTAACAGTTTACACGACCTGGTTTTTCCACGTTGCCATGGAAACGAGAGGCGTTGTCGTGTAAACGGGGTCTTATAAAACTTGCGACTGGAGGACAGCTCGTCTCTGCCCTGCCAACATGGCCGCCGGCCAGCGCTAATCCTCCCGTCAGGTGAGGCTGCTGCACCTTTCTTCTCGCTCCAGAGGCGAAACCGGAGCTGGACGGCTCAGCGTTCTCTCACGGCCGAGGAAATCCACCGAACGCAGAGGACGACACCCGATGCGGGGAAGTACAGGACTTCCAGGAAGCGTTACGAGGCCGGTATGGGGGGGGGGGGGGGGGGGGGGGGGCATGCCTGCACCGGGCGGCTAATTCAGGCTGCACGGCAGCCGATTCCGACGGAGCACAGGAAGAACTGACGGCTGCACAGAATCAACCACACACTGACATGTGGCCGGATCAGGATTATCACAGCAGCAAGACGTCATCATCAGAGAGCTGCTGTGATTCACACCAGTAGAACATTTACAGCCTCTGCGTTGGTGAAGGGAAACTTTATTTTCTTAGCCGACGTTCTCCAAGATCATCAATACACCCAACCTAAACCATGTAAACGCTAGAGTACTGACACGTCTTCAAAAGCACCATAACACTTCATCTATTCAGTATTCAACACATATGGCTGTTACCATGGCAACGGGTCACCGTTAATTAGAAAATTAGCATTTCAATCCACCTGATGAGGACCATTAAATAAAAAAAAACGACAGCTGCCATTTGTTGATTTTGAGATTATATATGTATATATATATATATATATATATATATATATATATATATATATGCTGAAGCCACACACTGTGGAAGCATCCTTTCACCTGCTCTACGCCATACAAACATCCTCCGTGATGAACCCAAGATTTCAAATTTTGATTCATCAGTCCATAATACCTTTTTCCAGTCTTCAGTAGTCCAATGACAATGTTTCTTGACCCAGACAAGCCTCTTTGTCTTATTCTGACGTCTTAGCAACGGTTTTCTTGCTGCAGCTCGTCCAGTCAAACCCACAGCTCCAAGTCTTCTCTTCACAGTTGAAACAGAGACTTTCTTACTACGACCACTATTAAGCTGTGCTTGAAGCTGTTGTCCTGTGAGCCGCCTATCACGCAAACTGTTGACTCTCAGAAACTTGTCCTCTGATTCAGTTGTGGCTTTGGGTCTGCCAGACCTCTTCCTGTCAAAGTTTGCCCCAGTTTCTGACTTCCTGTTGATGGTGAAGGAAACTGTACTCACTGACATCTTGACTTTCTTTGCAATTTCTCTGTAGGAAATACCTATAGTTTTCAGTGTTATGATGTTCTGTCTCTCTTCCACTGTTAATTGCCTTTTTCTTGCCATTTCTGTTGCAACACACTACTTTCTGCAGTACAATACTGTTCAACTGATGCTCAAGAGGGTCTGGTACCACACTGTGTTCAAACACTGCTTCCATGCTGACAGAGGGGCTTGTTAGTAATCAAGCACACTTGGAACACCTGTAGGAATTAGTAGCACCAGCATTTTAAGGCTTGGTCACCCTCCATTGTTGCAGGACAGCTTTCAATTGTTAACCCACTGTGTGTTATTGTTCTGAAATGTACTCTGTTTTTCAGTTTTGGGTAACCTTACTTTTTATTTTAGCCTGTGGTAGTTCACCACTTACCGTTGTATCATTTCAAGCTACTGATTGGACTTGAGTGACTTGCAATAAATAACTGGAAAAATTGGGGTGTTCTAAAACTTTTGACCGGTAGTAGAGTGTATATATGTGTGTGTGTATATACATATATATATGTACATTCTTTAATTTCCCACATATCTCCATGCACCAAACACTGAGGTATACACTATTACTGATGGTGGAATAGGTTAGTGTCAAAGAGTTCCACTTTATTTGGATGTATTCATGGTGAGCTTACTGACAGGTGCATCTGATTAATTTATCTGGTGTGAAACAGTTTATCTGACAAACTACTGAAGCAGTCTTACATTAAGAGTCTCTCTCAAAGATTGTCTGTGGTGGAAAAACTAGACGGAACAACGTTCCTTTACCTGTATATGTGCTGGGGCGCCTCTCCAGCAGCTCTCCAGCGGCTCTGCGTCATGCATGTCATGAGTGGGAAACCCCAAAATGATCCATAACCTGAGGTAACTCCGAGCGGCGCCATCATGAAACACTAATCCACCCTGAAGACAGACTGAACTTTACTTATTCAGCACCTCACATCCAGAGCGATCCCAACACACATCACACTGTCAGTCACATTCACCCATTCACACGTATCAACGAAGACGGCTGCAATGTTAGGTCTTGCTCAAGGACACTTCAGCACATATAGATGGGGAACTGAGCCTGCAACATTCCGATCGAGAGCCTCTACTCTGCCAACTGATCCACCGTCCTTCAATCAGAGCTGGTAATAACTGCCACCGAGGACTTCCTGTTACATAATGTGTCTAAAGACGAGTTCAGCGGGCGCACTGTGAGGACATGAGGGATGAGGAGGAGGGCCGCCGCCGTGCCAGGTGGTCTAAAATAATCAGATTATCTTTAAAAACAGAGGGAGGAGATTACTGCGCAGTGCTCTGCTAAATATGATGTGAGGAGAGGTCGGACTGGCAGAGACCACGCCGGAGCACGGCCAGACAGTCACAGGAAAATAATCGCTTCACAGAAAGATAACAAGCTTGGGCCAACAGAACCTGTCACAGCCTCATCTGACTGCCATAAACTGCTGGTTTGCTCAGCATTTATATTAATACTGGAGAGAATGACTGAGTGAAACACAATGTCTGCTCTCAGAGCAACTATTTGAACTCGTCGTCGTGATTAAAGCAGAGACTGCAGAGTCAGTGTTCAGAGAAACGTCCACGAGCTCGTGTCTCCTCAGAGAAACCGTCGGATCAGGAGTTCTTATTGGAGTTTCCACTGTGTGCCGGACAGAAACAGCCTTTTCACTCCGATAGATCTCAGCAGAGAAGATCAAAAAGATCAATGAATCACACCTGGCTGTTTTTCCAAGAGTTCTTTTTTTGGTTTATTTGAAGTCTTCATCGGTACAGAGCGACAGATGATGAGGGACCAGCGTCTGGAAGTAGCAGGTTAGCTCTGTGTGTGTGTGTGTGTGTGTGTGTGTGTGTGTGTGTGTGTGTGTGTGTGTGTGTGTGTGTGTGTGTGTGTGTGTGTGTGTGTGTGTGTGTGTGTGTGTCAGTGGCAGGCCGGCCGGTTGCCTGGTTACTGCTCGCTCATGTGTATAAGCTGCGTACAGTAATTACCCAGGTATCATAGCACCGCCACTGGAAAGCAGTGAGGTGCTGCCCCCCCCCCCCCCCCCCCCCCCCCCCCGCTCACCCCCACCCCCCTTGCTCGTCCTAACCCAACCTCATAACTGAGATAAGAGTGCTTGTTTTTTTTTGTTTTTTTTTAAGCCCTTTCCAATCAGATCCCTGATCGTCTTCCCTCCTTTAATAACAGAAGGAAGAACCTGAGCCTGCAGGCGGAGATGATCTGAGGAACAGGAGCGTTCTGCGATCCAGCCGCTGAGGATCATGGACGTTTGTTCGACTGAACGTTAAACAGGCGGCCGTGCTCTCCCTCTCTCTCTCCTCTTCAGCAGTCGTCTCGCTCTATTCCAGGAAATGTGCAGGATGGTAGCAGGCAGGAACGTGCTCAGATGTACAATCAGCTCGTGACTCAGGTCCATCACACACACACACACACACACACACACACACACACACACACACACACTCGGTGTGGTTTCCTCTCCTCTCTGGATCGCCCTCCCCTCCTTCCTTAACTGCCTCTCCCACCTGCCTTCATGTATCGACCGTCTCGCTCCTCTTATCGAGGCTCGACGCCATGTTTCCTCCACCAGCGAGGAAATAACGTGCATGCAGGCGTGTGCACGACAGGGCCGACTGATGGAGGCTGTCAACCGCCGAGACACACACACACACACACACACACACGCCCACCCGAGGAGGCGGGTGGAGGGGAACGGTGCCAGCCGCCCTGGATTCTGGTTTTTATGCTTCCAGTTCTGCTCGATCCTCGATCGGCTGAGAGCAGAGACGACCGACACAGGCTGGGAAGAAGAGGAAGATCACCGCTTATGGCACGGTGGGGTAGTGGTTCGCTCTGTCGCCGCACAGAAGAACCCTCTCTGGTCAAACACAATGTCTTTAAAATCAGGAACATGGAGATTCAGAGTAATCCATTCATCCATTCATTACTCCCAGAGTCGGATGTTCTAATTCAATAGTGTTTAAGAACAGCTGTCAGTCCCAGGCTGCCCCAGGAGAACACTTGGTTCTAGAGTGGTCTGCTGGAGGTTCCTGTGTTCTCTAACAGTAGAACAGGAGGCAGAGGAACCGGCTCCCAGCTTCAGTTCAGTTTCAGGCTGACACAGTCTCTGCTTTTAAGACGTTTCAGTTTCTGCTTCAGTGAGCAGCAGTGGCCAGAAACGTTCAATACAGAGTTAGGAGGCAGTGCAGCAACACGATCCGGACCCGGAAACAGGACCAGTTATGCATATGCGCCAGTTTGATGCATTTCATTGCCCAAGAAACAGCTGATTAGCGCAAAGAAGAAGAAAAAAAGACCCGGCGTCAATGCAACAGCGCTTCCGGGTTTAATGATGGAATTGCACAACAACGCCACGACCGTAACTGCGTCCCAGCTTCAATGGGTTAAAAAGGAAATTAAAGAAAAAATAAACATCTGTATCCAACCGAGTCCAAATCGGGAGGAAACTTCCGATCCTGAGCGAGTCCGTAATCACGTGATCGGTGCCGATTTCCGATCAGGTGATCGGATCGGGACATCCCTACTGAGAACCAAAACCACCAAGGACAAACAGCCCCGGCACTGCCCTGACCCCCCACAGTCCAGTCCAAGACCCCAGCTCACAAGGAGGGGAACCATGACTCAAAGACGCTCTGAGCACACGGTACCCAGAAGCCCAGTCCGGTAAACCCAACCCGACCTCCAGCCAGGCCCACCCTGAGTAACCTCTGACCTCTGCTTCAACAGAACCAAAAGACTCGACATAACACGTCAGAGAGAGACTGGTGCTTTATTCAGGCCTGATGGGAAACTGTGTGGCTGCAGCAGCGAAAAACCCAGAGGAAGAAACAAAGTACCGATCAAAACATGCAGATACTCAAATCAACAGAGAAAGCTTTAACGCAAAACACTTAAACGCTGCGGAATACACTGCACTGTTGAACATGTCAACATGTTAGAGGAGAAAACATCAATCACAAACGCTGGCTGAACGGTGGACCGTGGGGCGAACCGGGGAAAACCAGACAGCTCTGATACACTGCTGCTGAACATCAGATCCATGTTCTCACCGGCGGCCAAACCTCACAGCGTTTTCACGGCGCTGACATGTAAACATGAAACTTTCCTGGAATGAAAACACTAAAACGACGTGTTTTCACTCGAAACATTATTGTGTCGTAATACTGTTTCTCCCACTAACAGAAAAAAGTAAAATGCTAAGAATAATAAAAAAAAATCCTCATCCTACGATCATAAAATAAACTAACTGACAGCAGCAAGGCCTGTAGGGAAATTATCCCATATAAAACTGTAAGAGTGTACTTACATTAGATGGTGATATTGCTGATTGTTTTTAGTTACACAACGGTAAAGACAGTCTTTCATGAAAAATACATGTGGGAGGTTCTGTTCCAAGAAGAAGACAAAGAAGAAGCAGAAGTCGATGAAAAAGAAAATGACGATGACGAAGACAAAGAAGTGGTAGAAGAACACAAAGATGAAGAAGAAGAGGAAGACGTCAAAGAAGTAATGGAAGAGGAAGAAGAAGAATCACACGGCTGACGGCTGGTTGATTGTGCTCCACACACAGTCTATCAAACGTGCAGACGATCAATATGACCCAGTTTCTGCCGGTCGTACACACACACCCACACTCACACACTCTCCCCCTATAGCCCGGCCAGGTACACACACCTATATGGAGCATTTCACAGTGTGAGACTGAAACAAGACGGAGGAACGATTCACCTGCCTGGAGCCTCTCATCACTTATACTAATGTCTTCTCTACGAATGTCTTCTTCACCGTCACAGCCCTGCTCACTACTGTGTGTGTGTGTGTGTGTGTGTGTGTGTGTGTGTGTGTGTGGCGCTGTTGTTAATGCTAACAGATGCAGCCTGAGGAGAACGGGAGTCTACAGCAGGATTACTGAAATTAATAGACATGAACAAAGGCCCAAACAATGTAAGGCACATAAATAATCCATGGAAAGCATTAATGCACACACAGTTACACACAGACACACACACTCTCTCAGCACCCCTCACAGTGTGTGTGCAGCTAGTTTAAACTGTGGCTCCATCTAGTGGGAAACATCACCGAGTGTCAGGATGTGGTGAACATGGCTGCTCAACTGCTTTCAATAAAGATGCTCATCTCATCCTGTGTATGTGTGTGTACGTGTATGTGTATGTGTATGTGTAGGTGTGTGTGTGTGTGTGTGTGTGTATGTGTATGTGTAGGTGTGTGTGTGTGTGTGTGTGTGTGTGTGTATGTGTATGTGTATGTGTATGTGTAGGTGTGTGTGTGTGTGTGTGTGTGTGTGTGTGTGAGGATGGATCACCTCGATGGCCACGGTCCACAGGATGAGCTGTGTGTCCGACTCGGGGAAGTAGGCCTTGACTTGAGGAGACATGCCGATCAGGGCGCAGTTCGTCACCACAGCGATCACACTCATGGCCTCGAAGGCCAGCTGGAAGAGAAGCACACACACACACACACACACGCACACACACACCGCTCAGCTCGGCTCGGCTCGGCCAGCTGTTAACAGAACTAAATATTTAAAACAGAACGTGGAGGTTTGCCTTTGACATATTTGTTTTCAGTGAAGTAAACCAGAGTCCAACCAAACCAACTTCACTTAAAAAACAAAACTAACTTTGATTTTCCACTAAAAGTTACCACACTTTGAAATTTATTTAACAGGAATTGAAATGTTTTACTGAGAATGTATGAGAAACAACAGATAAATAACAGGAAGGCTAATGGAGAGCAACATGCATTCTAAATATATAGATTTAAGTAGGTAAAAACAAATAGCAACTGATGCATATGAATTATGATAATATTAATTTTAAATGCAGCAACTTCAACAATAAATGCATCAACAAAATGCAAAGTAAATGCAGCTATACGTATGCTAAATGCAGCAAAAATATTTTTAAAGATACAGCAACATGTGTTCTGAATGCAGACTAGATGTGACAAAGCACATGGTCAATACATGATTCCAGCTTAATACAGCGTCATGGCTATGGCTTCTACTGCAGCAACATGCTGGGCTTCACAGAGTGTGTGTGTGTGTGTGTGTGTGTGTGTGTGTGTGTGTGTGTGTGTGTGTGTCTCACCTGCCAGACGCCGATGTTGGCGGCGGGGTCGGAGAAGGGCCTCTTGAAGACGTGGCACATCTTGAAGGCGTCGGAGTAGACCTCCGTCACGTTGTTGAGGACCACCAGGACGGCGGCCAGCGGGTAGACGCAGGAGAACAGGCTGACGTAGCCGAACAGCAGGAAGAGCTCCAGGTAGTCGTCGAAGGTGCCCTGAGATCACCACACACACACACACACACACACACACCCTCCCTCAGTCCTCTGCCGGGCCGTCCCCCCTGACGGAGCAGGTGTGTGCTCCCTCACCAGGTAGGTGCTCATGTCGGCCTCCAGCCGGACCTGCTCCTCCAGGGGGAGCTCCTGCTCCCCCAGAGTCCGCCTCTTCTGCACCCTGCGGATCATCTTCTTGTTGCGCCTCCTCTGGAGCCAGTAGGGCAGGAAGGCCTCCATCACCTGGTTCAGGATCTGGCTGGTGATCAGCAGGGTGGCCAGACTCTGAGGGGCACCAGACAACAAACAAACAAACAAACAAACAAACCAAGGAGAAACACCAGGTCAGGACGCTGATGTGCTGGAATTACAGAGCAAAAGGAAGAGTAACAGATGTGTGGTGGAGAGGAGGCGTAGTACAGTTCTAGGTGTAGTAGGGCTGTAGTGGAGGTGTAGTGGAGGTGCAACAGGGCTGTAGTGGAGGTGTAGCAGCTGTGTAGTTGAGGTATAGAGGGGTGGAGGTGTGGTAGGGGTACAGTAGGGTTGTAGTGGAGGTGTAGTAGCAGTGTAGGGGAGGTGTTGAGTGGTGGAGGTATAGTAGGAATGTAGAGGAGGTGTAGTCACGGTCTTGAGGGATTGTACTGAGGTGTAGGTGTAGTGCGGTGGGGGGTACTAGAGGCGTAGTGGGGGTGGAAATGGGGGTGTAGCAGAGGTGAAGCAGAGGTGTAGTTGAGGTATAGAGGGGTGGAGGTGTGGTGGGGGTACAGTAGGGTAGTAGTGGAGGTGTAGTCGCGGTCTCGCGGGATTGTACTGGGGTGTAGGTGTAGTCCAGTAGGGTTGTAGTGAAGGGGTAGTGGAGGTGTACTAGAGACGTAGTGGGGTTGTAGTAGAGGTGTAGCAGCGGCGTTCCCACCTGTCTCAGCAGCACCATGTCCTGCATGACGAAGGCGATGTAGAACAGGGAGGCGAAGCAGTTGAAGAAGTTGAACTGTGAGGAGGAGAGAGGAGCCCTGCGGTCAGACGGCGGAGGGTGGAGGCGTGACGGAGCCCCCAACTCCACTCAGGACACTCACCACCAGCACCTTGAGGACCAGGTGGTTCTGATAGGAAGACTCCAGCCGGTGGTTTTCTGAACAGTCAGAAGACACAGTCACCAGGGCGTCCGTGGGGTTGGCCCCGCCCCCACCGGACGGACGGACTCACCCCACTCAGTGAGGAACTCGGCAGCGTATCTGTAGATGAGGTTCATGATCTCTATGACCACGGCGTAGATGACGCTGGGCACGAAGACCAGAACGCCCGTCCAGAAGGTGGGGTCCTGGTCGTGCAGCGTCAGCGCCCAGCCTTCCATCTGGAAGTAGATCATCATGACGTGGAGCGACAGGTACAGGCACAGCAGGACGAAGGGCACGGACACCAGGTAGATGCGCACGTGCCTCTTGGCCGCGGGGTACACCGGCTCCTCGCGCCCCGTCACGGGGTTGAACCCCAGGACGCCGTGGAAGCCGGGGCGCGGCTCTTCGAAGGCCCTCTTTCTGCTCAGGGTGCCCCAGCGGAACGCCAGAGAGGCGCTGAACTGTTTCCACAGCTGGAGGAGGAAAGGTTCAGTCAGCTGAGAGGTCAGGCTGAAACACTGGAAGGACGAAGGAGTGTGAAGGATGAGGCTCCTCCTCCCTTCATCAGATCCCCCTCTGAAGCACTGGGCGGCTCCGTACCTCCAGGATGATCGTGCACCAGACCAAGTTGAAAGCAGCAAACACAACATATTTGTCGTAGTCCTCCCAGTCGAACAGGTAGTAAGGCAGGCCGACGAGCGCCATGGGCACCAGCGCCAGCGTGAAGTACTCCAGGAAGCCAAAGTAGAGGCCCAGGCCCTCGCCGTAGTAGTGCCTGATATCGTCTGGAGGCGGAGCACAAGCGGGAAGAAGTGTGTGGAGGAACAGCAACACAGAATTCACACAAAAACAATAAAGAATTGAGCTGGAGATGAGAGCAGGAGGGAATGAAGACATTCCAGCTCCTTCACATCGTTTTATTACAAACAAGAGATGAGGATCTTTCTTCACTCACCAAGAGGCTGGAAGGCCAACTTGACCTTCTTATACCAGGAGAAAGAAAGTCTCTTCAGCTCTTCTTTCTCATGGAGAGGAAACATCTGGACCAAGATGCCTTTGGACTGCAGTCTACGAACTGGAAGAAAACCAGAAGGCTTCATTACGTCCACACGGTAACAGAACGTCTTATAGCTCAGTAACTCCATGGTCCTCAATAGATGTGAAAGTGAGTGTTTGGTTCAGTGTGTGAGAAGATGAGCTAAAAGAGCGTTCGCACTCGGAGAAGAAACCTCCATATGATCTAAGATGCTGGGTTTAAACTGTAGCTTCTATTTTCATGTCGACGCTTCAAGTGAAAACGCAGCGTTTTTGCACGTTGAGCACGAGTTCTGTTTACATGGAAACAGCAGGAACCCTGAGGTCGATGCAGTTGGCAAGTTGGGCCACTAGTTGGCGCCACTTGTCTTTGTAATGAAAGCACACAGGTCCCTGAAGGACCGGAGCAGGAGCAGCGTTTCCACTGTCTTACATGGAGACAGAGCCAGAGCATTTCACAAAGGTGCATTTCCAGCGACTGCAGACAGCGTTGTCATGTAAACGGACTTCAAGATGCCACTAAAGTCACCTGTCCGTTTCCAGAAAGTTGTGTTTTCCTCGGCTCCAAGCTGCCACCGTGTGAACCAACACCCAGAACGCTACAGAAGTTTCCCACTTTCACCTGGAGGAGGAGCGCCGTCGTGTGACCGGAGCCTCAGACTCAGTGTGAGTTCAGGCCGTCCGGGTTTGTCTGCCTCGCTCTGGGCCGTGAAGGAGGACGGACCGACTTCCTGTTGACACCAGAGCATCGACTGCCTCCCCGCTGCTAAACAAGCAGCTTCATTTTCCAGAAACAAAAGCCCTAAAACAATAGGCGTGAGCTGGATTATTGCGCACAATGGGCTAATTCCCGCCGTCCGACACGCCGGCTTGAAGGGCCTATCTGCTCATCTGCCAGCTCTTGAGTGCATCATTTGCGAGGAGTGATTACGTCCTGCTTCACTGCGATTTGTCGAACACGGGAGCTGAATAGACGCGTCCTATCTCCTCCGCGAGTTCATTGCTTCCTTATCTGCCCGTTAGAATATTTCACTGCATTTGCATATTTATTGTTTCCATACTGAAGCCAGAAAGGGGGAGAGACAGGCGAGAAACGGAGGGGAGGGTTTGTACAAAGGCGGCTGCTTTTTCCCTCCAACATAACGGCGTCACTGCAGCTGAAGAGAAAACCTCAGTCCAAACAGAAACAGAGAAATTGTGTGGGAAAAAAGCCACATGTCAGAGCAGAGACTGAGGATTTACTGCCACGTTTACACCATCGTGATGTCTGGGCTCATTCGGGACTCGTCTTTACAAACGTCATCATCAGGAGAAGCTTCTCAACACTCCAGCTGTTGGTTTTGCTCCCATGTTTCATGACAACTCAAACTCTGAGACTCCTTTCACACTAATGAACTGGCTCCTAACCCTAACCCAAAGCTATAAGTGAGGATCCATTATCAGCGTCCTAACAGTCTCCCAACGGCAGGAAGCAAGAGTCTCACCACTCAGCTTCTCCTCCTCCTGGTTCATCTCCTTTTACAAACCTTCTTCTCTGCTAGATCCAGTTATTCCTCCTCAGCAGTAAAGGTTCTCTAATGGTGGGAAATCACTTCTTCCAGGTTCATATCCACTGTTCAGTCCAGGTACCGTCCTGGTCTAAACCACAGGTAGAAATGATGATTCACCTGCTGTTTACAGTTTTAACCAAGCATACGTGGCTGTGCAGGGCAACCCGCATGGAATTCAATCTGAAACAGTTTTTATTAGATCATTCTGTGACGACGGGAGATTTAACGAGATCAGACTGAATTGCAGGAGAACAGAACGCCGTCTCTCTGTAATGAACAGCATTCATCTGTGGTTTTAGCCACGTGTTCTGTACAGTCCACCAGCACGAGACGACTCTGCCAGCATCCGCTAGAGATGAGACACACACAAGCTCTTTTTTCCTGGGAGAAAGGCTCCTCATCCAGCCCAGCACCATGACGCACGGCGGTCCACTGCTGTGGTGACCAGCAGGCCGCGGCGGGCCGAGCTGGTCAGTGTGAAGGAAGAATGAGACTTTTTCTTACTTTGACCCGACTGGTGAAGCGTTGCTGCAACAGCAATTCACAAAAAGACCGATTTCTCTCAAATACTGTTGACATTGTATCATGAAGCTTTATCCTCACTGAGACCTATCCTGCACAGATTCAGGAACCACCTGCTGAAATGCACTATGGGTAATTCAATCTAAAAACAATGTCTGTAATGAAACTTCCAGAGCATCCATGAGCCCAACCAGCTGCAGCAGCAGACGCTGTGTTTCCAGCACTGCGGTTCTGTGACTGGACCCTGGAAACGCAGCTCGCTGTGCAGCCGGGGGGGCGGAGCCTGGCCAGGGGCGGAGCCTGGAGCCAGGCGGCGGAGCCTGGAGCCGGGCGGCGGATCGCTCACCGATGGACTTCCCCGGGTAGAGCTTGGCCTGGCTGTGTCCCGGGACATGGGTCTCCTCTTTGGCTCGCAGGGTGTCCAGCTCGTGTTTGACGATGTACTGACACTCGGCCACGCTCAGGAAGTCGTCTCCGTCCCCTGGAGAGACGAGGAGAGACCAGCGACGGAGGAGACATTACTGGTCTGTATATACAATATATAATATACAATATATAACATGGTACAGTATACAATATATACATGCTTAAACCATGATGAACTAGAATTTGGCACTCAGAGAGCGCAGACCTCCACCACAGCTCAAATCAGTCACCAACAACAATAAAAAACTCCTGGATCCAGACAGTGATCCGGATCATCACCAAAAGTTAATGGATTCTAAGTTAGCCCAACACCCACCTTTCCACAAAGTGTCATTGCAATCCGTCCATTACTTTTTTTCTGTAATGTTGCTAACAAACCAACCAACCAACAAACCGAAGTGATTACATAACCTCCTTGGCGGAGGTGATAACAGGACTTCCACTGTCAGCCAGACCCCGCCTCCCGGTTCACCTGTGAAGCCTTGGAAGTTGAGCTTGTTGGCGCAGGTGAAGCCCCTCATGGAGCCGTCGCTGTACTCCTTGAAGAGCCCCAGGTCCTCGGCCCCGGACAGCAGCCGCCGCCGCGACGCCCCCACCAGGAACACGTTGGGGTTGGTCTTCTCCCCGGCCTCCACCCCGGGGCCCAGCTGCCGCACCAGCAGCTCGGCGCCTGGCGGGAGGTGAAGGGTTACAGACAGGCGGGGGGAGGGGGGGTTAAAGGTGGGCGGAGCTCCACACCTCCACTGTGCTGCGGGTCTCTGATCCTGCTCAGCAGCCAGGCCACCGCCTCCTCCTTGGTGTCCGGGGCCAGCTCCAGCACCACCAGGGGGGCGAAGGCGGAGCCGCCGCCGTCGTCCTGCAGCATGGTGGCTCCACCTGCAGGACACACCAGCTGTTGACTTCCTGTCCAGATGTTCAGGCAGCTGCAGCAGAGTCCTGGAGGCCTTTCCTCCCTCACTGAAACCTCGGGCTCAGGCTCACATGATCACTCTGCCGACGGCCTCTGAGGCCCGGGTGCAGTGGTGGAGGGTTGCAAGTGTGATTCCCGATGGCCACATGTTGAAGTGTCCTTGATCCTGAACGCCGGGAGTCATGTGAGTGAAATCCATTCACTGTTTCAGTTCAGGGGGGCAAACATAAGGCCCCTGGGCCAAAACTGGCCCGCAGCAGGCTCCAATTGGGGCCAAACAATCAAAACCTGACGCTGCTGTGAGAACTGCTGCCTGGTTTCTATCAATGCCGTGCTGTGGGGGGGTTTGGAGAAACAGCCAGAATGAAACTGCTAGCAGAGAAGATTTCTGGACATGTGACCAACTGTTTGGCTTTAGTGAAAATACAGACATTCTAACCACATATCTTCTGCTCTCCAGCTTTACATTTAAACTTTCAAGTTTCAAGTCTTTATAAAAAAATGACAAATACTGCTGAGTGTTTTCAGCGATTAATTCGGGGAGGGCTGTCAACATTTTTTTCTTTAATCGCGATTAATCACATCATTTGTGGACTTGTACTCAAGCTTCAAATGAGGAATCTAAACCTCATAATTCAGCTGAACTGCTCAGGGATGGAAAACACCGTCCCAACGAGGAACAAGAGTTTTATCTGCCGTTTCTTTTCTTTGAGCCAATGGCGATTAATTGTTGACAGCATTCCTTGAATTAATCATGATTAGTCACAATTAAAACTGACAGCACTCGTCTAGTCTAATACTACTGAAAGGATTCGTCTTTAGAAAGTTTTTTTTTTTTTTTTAAACCGTCTGTCATTTTGACCGTCATTAAACTGTCATTGTCATTAAAAACTAACATGAAACCGTTCCCTTTACAACCCGAGGATAAATAGGAGAAGAAGAAATATAAACAGAGGGTGCTGTTATAATAACGAGATCCTGTGCATGAGTGCATGTGAGCGTGCATGTGAGCATAATGAATGGAGGGACTGGAACTCAGATATAGAAACAGTTGGTCCGGGTTCATGTGGAGGATCTGAGAGGACGAATCAAACCACAGAGCCAGACGACAGACAGAAACAGCTGACCGACACACACACACACACACACACACAATAACACACTCTGTCACTCACTCACACTCACACTCACACACACTCACACACAGAGGGAGGGGCCTTCACACTGCTGCCCCTGCTCCCCGCAGTTTGCCCCTTCGGTCGGTTTCTTACCGAGGTCACCTGCTCATACTCACTGCGGTGTGTGTGTGTGTGTGTGTGTGAGCGCTGGTCTCAGGAGCCGTGCTGGTCGGAGGAGCACAGGGACAGGGCGGAGGAGTGGAGGACAGGTCTGAGCGGTCTGAAGCCTGCTGCACCCAGGGTGGGGGGGTGGAGGGGGGTGGGGTCTGCAGCCTCCACGTCACCAGCCTGCTGCCACTCCCACTCCGGTGTGGGTCTAACCTGCAGCAGCACACAGCAGGGCAGGTCAGGGGGGAGGGTGGAGGGTGGAGGGTGGAGGGGCGGGGCTGGATTCTCCACGTCACCAGCCTGCCGTCACTGCTCAGGTCCTACTCTGTTTATTTATACACAAATCTTCACTGCGGGAGGATTTTAGACAACACTAAGGTTCATAATCAATACGACCAATCAAGAAGAAGTCCTCTCCTGTGCTAGTACCAGGTTCAAAGGTCAGGGGAATCTTTATATATTATCTGCAGGACTAAAAGTTTTTCAAGCACATTTTGTGATTTCAATCCATCTCTCTTACACCTTGAACAGGTTCACTCATGAAAATGTGTTTTCACAGATTTAATCATGATTTTATCCTCAGTTCTGTATAGGGTTACTTCTTCCTGTTTGTTGATTCTTGAGGGTTTTTTTTATTCCTTTTTTTTAATGCTGCACTGAATGAACTCTTCTTTAAGGTTTCCCCTGATATTTTCTGCTTATCCTCCCTTCTTGCTGCCTCTCCTCCTGTAATCTGTGCATGTTTGTTGATGTAAATGACTTTCCACTGCATTGTTACTGAACAGTGCAGCTCAAACAGCTGAACTGACACAGACTTTAAAACATTCACTTCTATCACTGGCTTTCAGATGTGAAGCTGGACGAAGAAATCACTGATTATCTGACAGATTAATCCAATAATAAATATTTTCATCATCCAGAAACATGAAGAACTAAAAAGTCAATGCATAGATTTTTTTTTTTAGGATGACTCAACATCAAACACCAGTTTTGTGCACATTAGAATACAACAGCGCTAAAAGCTTCCAGAACAAACTGCACACAAGAGATTTAGACGTGAGGAGTTCAGTTAGAGCGCAGCAGATGATAAATCTTGAGTTTTATTCACAAACTTACCAGAAACCCTCCTCTCTCTCTGCTCAGCAGCTGATCACTTCACTTGACAGCAAACCAACTTCCGCATTCCACACGGAGACGCTTGTTTTTGTACTTCAAAGAGGAGGAGCAGTGGGCGGGGACGGCCTCTGCACGCGCCGCCCCGCTGACGTGACGCCGGTGAGTAAATCAAACGGCTGGAATCGCGGCGCTGAGGTCACGTGACGCGGAGCTGCTCCGACAGCGGAATGGCAGGAGAAGAGGCGGCGAGCAAAGGGTGAGTTTTTACTCTAAAACACCGCTTTAAACTCTGTTTTTCGGCGCGGATCTGTCGCCGCTGTTGAAGAGCTTCTGGCTGCGCACGTTTCAAATGTTTTCCGCTCTTGTTTCGAGGTTTAACGAGTTGTGACACTCACGGAGTGAGTGAAGTTGAGGTAAACATCCCCTGTCCGTGCCTCTCACATGTCAACATGCAGGAGGTCCTATGAAAACCTCCAAAACTCTTAGTTGTACAACAAACATTGTGCTTTTTAAGCCCAATTTTAGTTAATTTATTTCAATAATTTGCACTTTTTTCATTTTTGAAAAGTGTCATTCTGAATTTGCTAAAATATAATTTTGTAAATATGTATGAATATGTGTATTATTGAAGATATTGATACATTTGTGATGAACTGTGCAGATCTAATCTGCGTACGAACAAAATATGACTGTTACTATACCAGACTGACAGATATGAAATGTTTTCATGCACTATGCATTCATGCTCTGCAAAATTTAAAATGACAGAATTTCAAATACGAAACAAAACTGTCAATAACCACAATTGATTTACTGAAATTGTCTTTAATCAGTTGCATTGTAGGAGAGATGATCGTGTTTCCCAGCTGGTGGCTATAGAGCTGAGTCAGACACAAAAATCAAGGAATGATGTGTTATGAAATATAGAAAAGATGCATGTGTCAAATTCAGTCAGGTTTTAACAAATTTAAATTAAATCAAAACACAAACTAACATGTAATTTCCATCATACTGTCTATTTTCCATATGTTGTCATTTTCTTATTGGCCCTCTCTCAACAAGCAGTCATGAACATCTCTACCAACCCCAGACTGGAATCCTGCTGTTATAATCTGAGAGCAGTCGGGTGTTTTATTCCTATTTATTAATGTTTATTACACACAAAAAAAGCACTTTGAACAAACAATAGACAACACTTTATGTGAATCTTGGAATTTCATATATTATGAGTAAAATTGGAGCAAAATGAATCAAGTGAGTGCAAAAATCAAAAAGGTATTGAAAATATTATGCAAAGAAGAAGAAGAAACATTGTCTTTGTACACTATAATGTATTTTATTTACAATGAACCATCACAATGGTATTCCGCATAAATACAATGATATCAGTTGAAACTGACATTCCTCACAAATGAGAATCTGAATGTGAAAAGATTAAAAATGCCACATTAATGTAGTACACTGTAGAGCTCTGGAGGGCAGCTCGCTCGCTGCAGCACTTCATGAAAGTCCAGCTGCACTGGCCTGGACCGGGGTCTGGACTGGAGTCTTGACCGGGCTTTAGACTGCGATTTGGACTGGGGTCTGGACTGTGGTCTGGACTGGACTGGGGTCTGGACTGGTCTCTGCCGGTTCAGATGAGGGAGATCTCAGTCAGGGTTTCTGGGTTTACTTCACTCCAGACTTCAGGCCGTTGCTGAGTCCAGCAGGTCAGCAGACCCTGAATGGGCCCTGAGAGGAGGACTGCTCTTCTAGACCCTTACAGAGAAGCACTCTGACATCTGAAAACACAGACTAACTCTGGAGGAGTATTAAAGCTGCTCATGAAGGGGGGAAAAGTTAGAAGATAGATATGTTTATTTCATCATGCACTTTGTGAAAAAATTTGAAATATAATGTTGAAAATGTTAAAAATGAGTCTACCTCTTTTTTCCCGGGTGGCCCTGATGCTCTCCCATACATAACACATACATATATTTGATTTTAAAATCATTTTTTGATTGAAGTTGCCTCTTTTATGTCATTTAAACTACAGGTAAATCTGAAAAATGTCAGAACAAATCACAGGAGGAAAATCAAACACTGCATCACTGAAGCTGCTGCTACATGTCGGAAAAGATCTTCCTTTATATGAAGCTGACCTGTCTGTGCGACATCGATGCTGATATATCATTTATCCCGAATGATGTTTATGTAAGGTTCCCAAAATTCCATACAGTCATTTTGTTTGCTCTTGACAGTATTTGTCAAGTCGTTCAAGTCCAACGCTCCTGGATAACTCTGTTCCATTCGCTCCATTCTTTCTGTAAAAAAAAAACAAACAAACAAAACAAAACAAAAAAATAAGAGAAATGTCCTTTCCTTTAGATCCTAATTTTAGTTCACATGGGATTTCTGTTGAGTATTATTAAATTTAACTGGGTCGGAGATCAAATGTTTTGCTGTTTTCCTGAAATGTGGCTCTATGTTTATGATACATTCACGGTGATGAAGTAATTCAGAAATTCAGATTAGTAAGTCAGAGAAGATGCATTGGTTTCTGGAGAAATAGATTTTATTTGGTAAAACTCTAGACAATCTGTGTTATGAGGAGACTTGTAAGCACATGTGTGCTTGAGCATTCACAACAATTACATAAAAACAGACAGAGTAGATGTTATTGTCCCCGGGTGGAGATAATAGTTTATGGCTTCATAGACGAAGATAAAAACACCATCAGAGGAAAACAGCTGGTCATAAAACAGTCACAGACACGTCAGACAGCTTCAAGTGCTCAAATGAAATCTGCCTTTTTCATTTCCTCTCAAAATCAAGTGAGATTAAACTCCCAGGATTGTCAGGCCAGGTTCCTTCATAATCTCTGGATCCATTTCTTTTTCTGGGATTATCAATAATAATTCATCATATTTCCTGACATTCTGTCATGTGTGAGCGACGGATCATTTTTACCAATAGAGTACCAGCTTCCCCGTGCTGCTGACCAATCCTTCTGTCTGGTTGGTCCTGGTCTGGGTCAGTCCAGGTCTGCTCGGACCAGGTCTGCTCAGTCCTGGTTTTCTTGTGGCTGCAGGGTTGTTCACAGAGCGCTGACCGCTGTGGGGGTCTACGGTCTGGCCAGCGGCGTCCGGGGCTACGTGGACACCACCATCAGGTAATCCTGGTTGACCCTCTTAATCCATCACACCCATCACAATACATCGCTGATTCATTCTTATCACGACATCAACACTCTGAACTGAGATCACTTATATTGAGTTATGATTTGGAAATCGAAAATGTCAGAGAGCTGAACTCAATAGTTGGTATGTTAAAAATAAAGATAAAATTGCTTAAGAAATAAGTTTAAACAAAACTGCAATTTAACTATATATACGGGTTAGCAAGGTTTGCGTCAGGTGTTGTGGAACGAGGACACCCTGATGAGAAGTTGGCTACTGGAACGAAAAGACGAGTACGAGCGAGATGAGAAAACATAGCATTGGTGGAGTGCTACTATCGGAGCAAACCCAGAGAAAGAGGGTACATGCAGAGGATGTGGGACGGATGGTCGGTCAAAAACCCCACAGCAAAACTGAGTAAGAAACAGCTACTCACTCAGTGTCTGAATATCCGAAGGAGGAAATTACTGTCGCAGTTGGAGATTGATGGGGCACAGTGTGCCTCGTCCACGGTACAAATATGCTACAGCAAGGAGGAGTTAGGACGCCAGGCCAGTATGGGGGTGATTAAGCATCACCCCCAAACGGTGAGGTTGGGTACCAAGCCCCAATAAAAGAACCGGTCAAAGGGAGAGCAGCTGACCTGAAAGAGAAGATCATGAAGTCCTGGGGGAACAGAACTACCTCCTGCTCATGAAGGCTAAAGAACAGAGTACCAGAAAGATCTCTACTGGACGATGTAAACAAAGCACTGCTGAGTATCTCTACCCAGAACGTCACAGACCAACCAACTGATCTACGGTACGGCATCAGTTATCCTAGAGATGCTTGGCTACAAGATGAACAGCATGAGTAGCCAGAAGTCAGACCCTCCTTAGAAAAGAAGGCTAGAGGCAAAAATCAAGGCAACATGGAAAGCAGGTAGCCTCCTGACAGAACTGAACAGAGTTGTGAAGCTTAAGAAGGAACTGCCTGAGAAATACAGCAAGCTGTCCACAGCCGAGGCACTGGAGACTGAAGAGCAAAGACTGTCAGCCTGAGTTACCCCCCTAAAGAGACATACAAGAGAAGTGGAAGCCAGGTGGATAAACATTCTCCAACAATCCGCAAAGGTATCCTCTCAAAGAGGTACCACACAACACCAATGCAAAGTGGCTAGCAGACCTACAAGTAGAACTCTGCAACCTCCCAGAACAAGAACCAGTAGTCATCACAACAGCAGACGTCCAGAAAAAAAGTGGCAAAAATGGAGAACTGGCCAGCTCCAGGTCTTGACAGGATTCACACCTACTGGCTGAAGAAGCTACCTGCACTCCATGAAGGCCTGGCAGCCCAAATAATCCAGCTGCTAAGAGAACGGAACCACCCACAGTGGTTGACCCAAGGTCCAATGGTCCTTATCATGAAGAACCCCCCAGAAGGGAACAATACCGTCCAACTACCGGCCTGTAACCTGTCTCAGCACCACATGGAAACTCCTACCTGCATCATAATGGCTAAGATGAACAGGAACATGGAACAATACATGAGCAGAGCAGAGAAAGGAATTGGCAGTAACAGCAGAGAAGCCAAGCACCAGTTACTGATCGACGGGGTAATTGCACAAGACTGTAAGACCAGAAACTCTAACCTGTGCACTGTCTGGATTGATTACAAGAAAGCCTATGACTCAATGCCACAGGGATACTGGAGTGCTTGAAACTGTACAACATCAACAGGGAACTGACAACCTGCCTGGGAAACTCAATGAAGCTATGGAAGACAACACTGGAAGCTAACTGGAAGCCAGTGGCAGAGGTGAAAATCAAATGCGGCATATACCAAGGAGATGCCCTGTCCCCCCTGCTGTTCTGCAGAGGCCTGAACCCCCTCAGCCAGATCATTACCAAGAGCGGCTTTGGATACCGGTTCAAGAGCGGAACAACTGTCAGCCACCTCCTCTACATGGATGACATCAAACTGTATGCCAAGAATGAGCGTGACATCGACTCCGTGATTCACCTCACCAGGATATTCAGCAAAGACATTGGGATGTCATTCGGACTGGATAAGTGTGGACGAATGGTATCTAGAAGAGGGAAGGTGATCACAACTGAAGGAGTTGAATTGCCTGAAGGGAACATAACGGATGTGCAGGACAGCTACAAGTACCTGGGGATCCCACAGGTAAATGGTAGCCAGGATGAAACAGCTGGGAAGTCAGCCACAGCCAAATCCCTTCAGAGGGTGAGACCGGTCTGAACAGTCAGCTGAATGGCAAGAATCAAATCCAGGCCACTAACACATATGCCCTACCAGTAATCAGATACCCAGCTGATATCATGTCCTGGCCACTGGAAGAGATGCAAGCTACCGATAACAAGACAAGCAAACTCCTCACAATGCACGGAGGGCTTCACCTGAAGTCCAGCGTCCTGAGGCTGGACACAAAGCAAAGTGAGGGAGGCCGAGGACTGGTGAGTGTTAAAGCCACCACCCAGGAGGAAACGTCTTCCCTCCAAGAATACCTCCAGAAAATGGCTCCAATGACAACCTGCTCCGTGAATGCCTCAGACAGTGGAACCCCGTGAGGAAGAGGACTGAAGCACGGAGGCTCTAAATACCAGATCAGTAGAGGCCGGGGTGGAACACACTATACCAGACCCCAGGAGCAGACTGTGACAGGAAGCCCCTGAAACAACACATCACAGCAGGGGGCAAGATGCTGGCACGAAAGACAGACATGGAAAGCCATAACCAGGTTGAGGCATAGTATCCAGAAACATATGTGCCGAGTACGGACTGGAGAACCCAGAGTCTAGATGGACAACACCCCCAAAAGTGGTGGAAAACAACCAAGCCAAGATCCTGTGGGACTTCAAGAGTCAGACTGACAAACTGGTAAAGAAGAAACATGAGAAGAGAGCAGCAGTGATGGATGCAGCAGTCCCCAGGGACAGAACAACAGGAAGAAGGAACAGCAACAGCTGGAGAAATGCCAAGGGCTGGAAGAGCAGCTGGAGAAGATGTGGGCTGTGAAGGCAGCAGTGGTCCAGTAGTGATGGGGGCGCTAGGGGCAGGAACCCCCAGGCTGGATGCCTGGCTCCAGGAAATACCGGGAACAGCATCTGAGATCTCTGTCCAGAAGAGTGCAGTGCTAGAACCCTCAAGCTCCCAGGCCTCTGGTAGAGGACCCCGCGTCTAGGAAGGGCCACAACTGTTTTTTTTTTTGTTTTTTTTTAATGTGTGTGTGCCTATCCTCTTGTATTTGTGACAAACTGTGTGAAATGCCTGAAGACTCTTCCTGTACCGGTGGCCGTGTCGTTTTTACAGCTAGCTGCTGAAAATGTCAGTCAGATCTAAAACACGCCCCCTTCATTTTGAAGCACTGTCATGGGAAATAAGGAAAAGTTCTTACTTTTCATTTTTCTTCCTCTGTGCAGATAAATGATTCATTTCTCCTTTATCTCAGTGTTTGTGTTGAGCTGTCAGCATGTATTCATAAGGCTGGGACTCCCCAGTGCAGTGATGTTTCACTTCATGGACGCTGCTTGGTTTTTCTAATATATCAGACATAATCATCCAGCGTGTGTGGCGTTATGAGGAGTGTGTGGACTTTAAAATCCCTCAGCTCTTTCTTCATGTTTCATTTCGACACCTCCTCGCTGAGCTTTCCTAATCCTCCGCTTTAAGAAAAAGAACATTTTCTTTCCTCATTTTCCATGCCGAATTAAGTGTACTGTGAAGTTTGGCGTCCGCAGAGCTGCCGGAGTGTTGGAGGACGGGCCGAGCAGCTGATGTCGGGGTCATGAGACGTGACGCTCGCAGAATAAACGCCCCGTTATACCAGCGGCTCCCTGTGGCGTCACTAACATCAGCCTTTATTCTGCTGCTCAAATGTTGCTGTTTCACACCTTCACAGTGGATTTTTTTCAAGTTGCAGCTTCCAGTTAGTGTGTGTGTGTGTGTGTGTGTGTGCGTGCGTGCGTGCGTGCGTGCGTGCGTGCGTGCGTGCGTGCGTGCGTGTGTGTCATAAAGAACTGAACAAACAGGAAGCGTTTGGTAAACCAGTAACCAGTTTCATTGAAGTGTTGGTAAAAGTTCAACATGACTTTATCTCTTTTCGTCTTTGTGCACGTGTGTGTGCGTGCACGTGTTTACACCTGCCACCAATGTGATCCAGTGTGCAGTGTTTTAAATGAAACTATTAAAAGAGTTAGAAAGTTATTTGTTGTTTGTGTTTCTGCTTCAAGTTGCTGAAACCGTTTTTTTTTTTCTTTCCAATATAATTTTGTATTAAATTCTGTGAAGTAAACACAGACTATCTGGTTTAGTGGCCCAGTTCTCTGGAAATTCTGCTGCTCCCATCAGTGTGAGAAGAATAAATAGATGGTTTGAAATCAACCTGTTTTATAATACACTCTAATTTTGTCAAATTATCTACATGCAGATTTTCCCCTTTGTGAGGGAGTTAGCTGTAGGTACTGATGTTTGATGGCCTGCCTGTACCGGGATCGAACCCTTCGTCATCAGTTTGTGTGGTTTCAGGTGGTGCTGGATCCCAAACTGGCTCCCTTCCTGGTGTCCCACCTCTCAGAAAGACCTGCAGGCTGCAGAGACCCGGATGCTTCGATGTGAGTCGTGCTCAGATCCGCAGACCAAACAGTCGAGTTGGTCGATGATTGTGATGATCAGCTTATTTGAAACAGAAAATCAGCACGATGTGTTAGCCGTCACATGTTATGATCATGTTCAGTGGGAGTTTCTTGGTTCAGATTGTGGGTTCCTGGACCGGGTCGGAGTGGACCACCGGCTGTGTGTGGAGGAACAGAGTTTCTAGTGTTTTGGTTGCTTCACTTAAGACTTTGTAGGAATTCGGTTTCAAAATGTGCGTTCAGGAAGCTGCAGACGGAGCGATCGAGGAAAAGGAACAGAAAGTGAAGAACCCGGGGTCGGTGGAGGAAGTGTTTCAGGAAGGAGGAGGAATCCAGATTCCTCGAAGCTCAGATGAGGAAGAGTGAGGTGTTTCGGTCAGGGTCCTTTAAGTTCCTCTTCCTCCCCTCCTCCCCCTCTCTCTTCAGGCGTCAGCTGTTCTTTCACCAAACACTTCATCCCGGTCTCCAACGGCTGCCAGCTGTGGACCCTGGCCTGCGGCGGAGCCGGGTCCCGGGGGAAGACCCCCCTGGTCCTGCTGCACGGCTTCGGAGGCGGCGTGGGCCTCTGGGTGCAGAACCTGGACGCTCTGTCTCGGGGCCGGCCCGTCTTCGCCGTGGACCTGCTGGGCTTCGGCCAGAGCTCCAGACCCCACTTCTCTAAAGACCCCCGGCGGGCCGAGGACCAGTTCGTTGAGGCCGTGGAGCAGTGGAGGGCCAAAGTGGGCCTGGAGTCCATGATCCTGCTGGGACACAACCTGGGAGGATACCTGGCGGTGTCGTACTCCATCAGACATCCAGGCAGGTGGGTGCAGCTCAGAGGGCTGGACTCATTTAAAGGGGATCTGTCTGTCTTCCTCTGGTGCCCATGTGGCTGATCCCGGTGCTTTTCACATAATAATAAAAGCCAACAGCTGAGATAAATCTGAAGCCACCAGCAGATGATACTTTCTAGATCTTATTGAAGGTTGTTATTTTTAAAGATATTTTTAAATCGGCAGCGATTTTATGAGTTTCAGTGGAGTTTTCTGGCCTGTTTAATTTGGATGCACAAAACAGAAATGCATCTTTATTTTCCATTCAATGAAAGCGGTGATGACCGCTGTCGTGGTCAACAGTGCTGCTCACCTCACTCCTTAGTATTCTGTCCATATTTGATAAACTGTTCCTAAACCTGTTCCTAAATAGGTTGAGAATGAATAAATGAAATAAATGGTATTTAACACACCAGTGAGGATCAAACTGACTGTTTAAATGTGGAGTCATCCTGGAGAATTGAATTGTTCCCTCTTGAGTCTGGAGAATGAGGCAGCTGCATTCTCCTCCCAGCCTCGTTGCCTTGTTTTCATTGGCTGGGCGATGCATGAAGCAACATCAGACTGTTCCTCTTTAATCCGTCTTGTCTTTGCCGAGGACCCGGCAGTCGTACCACCCAGCCATCACCATTTCCAGGAGATATGTGACCGGTTAAGCAAACTGGTATGCATATCAACCTGAAAGAGTCAGGTTCACGCCCCACTAGCCCCACTAGCCCCACTAGCCCCAGTCACCACTGATGGAGAGGAACTGGAGGGCACTGAAGATCTCACCGGCCTCAGAAGCCTTAAGTGGTCATGGTGGTTCCCATGAAGAGAGTCTGAACAGAACCAGAGGAGCCTTCAGTCGGGTCTGTAACATCTGGAAGTCTGAACAGTACAGCCTGAAAATAAAGATCAGGCTTTATAACAGCACTTCCTCTGTAAGATCTGCGTCCTCTCCTGACATAAGATCACAAATGATGATGGACAATATGAATGTGACTCTTGAAATCAGGAATAATCTCAGGCTGCGATGGTTTGGTTATGACTGACGGATGCCCAATGACAGGATACCAAGGTCTGGAAGAGTTGGACTCCAAATGGAAGGAGGAAACAAGGCCAAAACCCACCTGGTGAAGGACTGTAAGGGTCATGGAGTCGAGACAAAGCTCAGGACGAGGTCGGGTGGCAGAGAGAGGTTTCACCGACAGGATGAAGCGGTTGAGTGAGATAAAGACCAAACTCTTGAGGGAAGTTCCTTTAAACGCTACTGTTAAATGAGCAAAACATACAATCCCCAAATATCCATCGGAGTTTGACCGGTATGAGAGAACCTGGCGGTGTGGAGCAGTGGCTCCAGCTGCCACAGTTCACTCACCAAGGTGTCTTCAGACCATGATAACAAAGTGTTTCTCCCCAGATTCTTCTCCAAGTCTTCAGTTTTCCCCGAGGATGGTTTGATAAAGCGACTCGACTGTCCCTTATCGGCCCTCCTCATCAAAAACACAGAAAAATCCCCGGCCCTCTTATCTCAGGCTCAGAAATGGCCTTTAAGTCACAACACTTTCTTATGTTAGCTGTGCCTACTGTTCAGCTGGCTGCCTGGAGACAAATCCCGATGCCCATTTTCACCATTAAAACCAATTCGTACCGTGCCCAATGTGAGGCCGTCAAATGTATCTGCCAGGGAGAGTCCTCACTTTAGTGTTCCCAGAATACAGAGTGAAAACCGTTCATTCACAAATGAGCATCAGAAGAGACAGAAGCTCTGTGTTGAGCAGATTTACTCGAAGCACGTCGTCATTATGAAAACAGCTTTTCATCAGATTTATCTTCTTAAATCTCAGAAACTCTGTTTAGCTCCTACACAAATATGCTTTATTCAACTTTAAAGCTGAAAGGCTCCTCTCACCAGAGACTAGGAGAGGAAACATGAAGGGTTAGCTGGCATTCACAGATGGTCACTGAGGATGGTGCCTGGACCAGGTGGAGGTGAGACTGACTCCAACAAAGTGACCAGGAATTCGGTTTGGACGACATTGTCTCTCCTACCACTTTCTCGTGACTTCTCAACCATTTCCATCTTGTCTTTTGGTTTTATTTTTGCTGTAATGAAGCAGTGGGCTCCATCAGGGGCATTTCCAACCTGTTGTTTGAGTCAAAGTGGTTTCAAGGGTCTTCTTTAACCAGTCCACCGGGCAGTATCAGACCTGATCCCTGGTACTGGTTTGGGTATTGGTCCATCCTTCGTAGCAGGAGTTGAATATGTTCCTGCTCCTGCTCTGCAGAGTGAAGCACGTGATCCTGGTGGAGCCGTGGGGTTTCCCCGAGCGTCCGGACTCATCGGAGGCCGACCGGCCCGTCCCGGTGTGGATCAAAGCCCTGGGCGCCGTGTTCAGCCCCTTCAACCCGCTGGCCGGCCTGCGACTGGTGGGACCGCTGGGTAAGACCGGACGGAGGCGGGGAGGGGGAAGTGCTGACGACACAAACTCTAATGAGACTGGACGGAGCGGTAGAGCGGAGTTTGGTTGGTGCTGTGGCACAGCCAGCCGGGATGAGAGCAGAGCTGCAGTAAAGGATTAGAAAGTGTGTTGGGAGCGAGGCCATGGGGGGTTTGAAGGAAAACACTCATTGGTTTATTCATTATCAATGTGAATTTAACTGGGATCAATATTGAATTAAAACTCTCAGAAACGTTTGAGGCTAGCAATATAAATAGTCTAATCTAGCAAAACAATGATATAATGAGTGAATATAATGTCACTTGACAAACTGGTGGTCCTCCTGCAGGTCCGTCTCTGGTCCAGACCTTCAGACCCGACCTCAGGAGGAAGTTCACCTCCATGTTCACGGACAACACGGTGTCGGAGTACATCTACCACCTCAACGTGCAAACTCCCAGGTCTGCCGCTTCCTGCCCCCGTCTGCCTCCATCTTTCCCTCCCTGCTCATCACTGTCTTCATTCTTCCGGGTTCCTCCTCAGTGGAGAGGCGGCGTTCAAGAGCATGCGTGGCGAGTACGGCTGGGCCAAGAGACCGATGCTGCAGAGGATCCACCGGCTGCGACCGGACGTCCCGCTCACCGTCGTCTACGGCTCCCGGTCGAGCATCGACTGCGACGCCGGCGGCGCGCTGAAGGAGCTCAGACCTTACTCCCACGTGGAGATCATGGTACGTTCTTACAGCTCCCTGTGTCAACTGTCAGACCTTCAGTCAGAGCTTTTCCAGTTCTGCATCCGTCCACGACTCTGTTCGAACTCAGGAGTGCAGGTTTCAGTCTGGACCTGCAGGTTCTGGCTCGACGCCTTCAGAGTTGATGTGCCTTCATGGTTCACAGAGAATAGAGAGATTACTGCAGTGAAGCACGGTGGCGGCATCATCATGGGCTTCTCAGGCGCAAGAGAAGGAGGATGTGCAGCGTCTGGGAGGATTCAGAGCACGGCGTGAAAGACATGAAAAGGCTTTTCTGAATTCCTGTTTCCACGACAATGCATTCAGGTGAAGACATCGTGACATCGATGCCCGGAGATTCTGAAAATTTCAACTCTGTCTCCATGGAAACTTAACACACCAAACAGCAGTGCCACCTGGTGGCCTGATGTGCTAACTGCACCATTTTCCTCATTTCTGCCGTTTCCATGGAAACGGACATCGTCTTCAAAACGCTGCCAGGTGAACCTGAAACTTTTCTGAAATGAAAATGCAAACATGATGAATTTTCAGTTGAAACGTTGTCGTGTAAACGAGACCTCAGACTGTCTGACGTTAGCTAAACTGGCTACATGTGCATAACGTGGAGCTGTGGAGGGAGAACGACGGCCGGCCGGGGTCTGCTCTTAATGATCTGAGGTTTGGTTCCCCTGCAGACGATCCGCGGCGCCGGGCACTACGTGTTCGCCGACCAGCCCGAAGACTTCAACCAGAGGGTATCGCAGGTGTGTGAGACGGTGGACTGAGCGGCGCTGTCCCGGGCCGGGAGCTCCCCGGTCTGAACCCCTCTGGTCTGGAGCGTGTGCACACGCTGCGTCGGCAGTGAGAGAACGAGTGAGCGGGCGAGCGAGCCGACGTTCTGTCATCTGACGGCTGAGTCAGGCCTCTTCCTGGAATCCTGCTCAATACGTCCTCTGACTCCTCCACCTCCACCAAACCCACTAGAAAATGTCATTTCCCAGCAGAGCCTGCAGGCCCGGAGCACATGCCTGCCTTTCACAAGAACGGCCTCTTTGACATGCAGCCGCCCACATAGGAGGTATTATATGTCGCTAATTTATGATGATATTGGTATTAGTTGGGAGTAATATTGAACAGGGGGGGCCGGGTTCCGCAGCGTCATGTGTTTCTCTTTGCGGTTTTCCTGAACGACGCAGACGGAAGTATAACTTTCAGCACGCAGAACGACGCCGTCAGCATCAGGAAGCAGCCGTTCACATTGATCCACCTCATGATAGCCTGCTTCACAGCGTCCCAGATGATCTTTTCCGGTTCTTTTAACCTGTTTGGCTCCTCAGGAGTAAATTTTTATCATTCTAAATGTCAGTGTGAAACAGCTGGAGCTTTATGAAATGGTAAAATGTGGATTTCACTGATCTTTTTGCCTCAAAAACTGCACTTATCCTTGGTTAAAAACAGACATGCAGTAGGCGTGATGAGCTGTTTTTATGCCTTCTCACTACAATAAGAAGTTCGTATTCAAAAGAAGCTTTCTTGGTGTTTTTTCCTGAACCGGAGTTGGCAACAACATGATGCATTGTGGGATTCAACCAAGCACATGAAGGAGATGAAATGAGAAGCGATCAGCAGTGCCCCGCCACTGAGAGGTCAGGTTTCTCCGCCTGTGGCTCTCCACCGGGGATCTTCACGGATCCTCTTACACAGAGCGTCCCCCGGAGTCCGGATATCTCCTCCAGGACGCTCGTTTTCACACACCAGCAGAACATGTGAGATGAGAACAGCCTCTAAATACTTTGATCTCTTTTTGTTTAGTGCAGGGGTGCCCAACATAAGGCCCGTGGGCCCAAACTGGCCCGCATGAGGCTCCAGTCCAGCCGAACTCAGGGAGAGTTTATAGAAACAAGCATGAAGCAACAGCGAGAGAAGGTTGTTTTTTCTTCCACTGGGTTTCTGCAGCAGAAGGTTGATTAACATGGCTTCATGTTGACACTGTCGTTCTTTACTTTTCAATTGTTTGGTTTTGTGGAAATGTAGATATTTTCATCGTCTTCTGAACCACAGCATGGACAAAGCTTCAGGTCTAAAGCTTGTTCTTTATGGCACTGCTGTACTGGTCCGGCCCACTCAAGAGGAACGTCAGCTTTACGTGACCCAAAACCAGAAGGTTCAGGGCGAAGATGTTTGAGAGCATAATGGAAAAGTTTATATTTAGTTTATGTTTTCAAAACAACTGGAAAAACAGCCTCAAATTTATATTTTAATTTTAGCATTAACCCATTTTGACAAAGTTTTCTGATACAAACTTCAGCCAGAAAGTCATGTGCTTGCAGCGTTATGCAGATTTAATGCATGTTATTTACATATTCGCCCTCAGAGTGTTGAAGGTCACTGATTCTGCTCACATCTCAGTTCTGTCTCCTTTACTCATGAAAGCTCATCATGCAGGGCCGGTTTTGGCCCTCGGACCACACGTTTGAGACCCCCACAGTGATGTTGAGGGTGTGCTGGAGGAGCAGGCTGGTTTTCCTTCTGTTAAAGTTTTACCCAGGAGTGATCGATGGGCCTGAAAAGAGGTCACTTTAATACTCAATCGGCTTTAAGATGATGGAAGTGGAGGCGACTTCATTCCACTGACGTGAGGAATTCAAATTAACTGATCGTGTTCTCGAGAGACGTACACTGACTGAGTTTTGCTCCATTTTTTAAAACTGATTGTTAATGTGAAGACTGAAGACCCGTTTCCACGACGTTTCAAGTGACAAAGCATGATTTTTTTGCATTTTCGTTTCAGAAAGGTTTTTCATTTACATAGCATTTTGAGAAGAAGATGCGTTTCCAAAGGATGGAATTAGCATGTTGAGCCAAGAGAGCCACACACACACACACACACACACACACACACACACACACACACGCTGCAGAGAACAAAACGTTTTAAACATTAATGGGAGAACATCTACTCCCTCATTTACTATGGCAGATGCATGGTAGCAGTGTTTCAGAAAAGTTGCATTTCCCTTTGTTTCTGCAGAACCTGAGCAATAATAAAAACTTCCAGGTTTTCCAAAAGGTTTCCAGCCTCTCAGAGCAACACTGTCGTGTAAACTGACCCCAGAATGAGAGTTCTGCGTTTCACTTGTGTCATGTCGACGTGTGTTTAGTCTTGCACAGTTTCTCCTTTGACTGTTTTGCTATCATGTCATGTACAAATGAAATAAAACACTCGCAGTATTTTGACTCTACTGTCTTCTGTTTTTTAATTGCGGGGTTGCGGGTTCAATCCCACCTCGCCCTGTATGTACGTAGAACGACAACGAGCCACCATGGCTGTGAACCACTTCGAAACTGCTGAAGCAGTGAAAGAAATCCATTTAAGTCCTTCTTGCATCATGTAAACCTGTTCCCACACCTTCAGCTCCTTGTTTCAGAGCAGCAGAGTCAATATTTCTCTCCTGCTGTCAGCTCCTCTGCATGCAGCAGAGAAAAATTACTCCTATTGCATTAGTGTCAGCGCGCGGTAGTTCCCCGTCCTCGCCACCAGAGGGCACTCATGTGTAGAGGTCCAGCTTCTCTCCATTCATTCCCACCTTTTCGCCTGTTAGGGATCGCGGATGGAAAAGTCACATGACAGCAGATCCTTTTTTCCACACTGGCAATTACCAAAAGACTGTCTGAGGATGAGCGGGGGTGGAGGGGGGGTGGGGGGTGGAGGGGAGCTTGTCCAGCTTGTTGTTAAATTGTCCCAGAGGGGCAGGCTGAGTGGACAGAGGATGTAGAGTGTTTAACCCTTCATCCTCCTCCTCCTCCTCAGACTTCCTGTCTGTTTTCCCTTTTTGTTTTTCGCTTTACCCCTGGATCAGGAGCACCGCCATGCCTCCACCAGCAGCGGTTCTGCGTGTCAGAATGTTGCTCCATCCAGTGTGACCGGCGCCGCACGTGGAAATGCATCCGCCCACTCCAGACCGGAGGAGCTGCAGCTTATCTGCGGCATTAGTTGGATGTGGAGCAATTAGCCGGGAGCACACCTCGGGGCGGCGGCCGCAAAGCCCCAGTAATGCCATCCTCCCCCTGATGGGAGACCATTAAACACAGCGTGGCAGGGCGGGGCCGCCCCGGACCCCGAGAGTCACTCCGCTCACCGAGAAAATCCCTCCGATGAAGCACAGCATTGATCAGCAGAGCGGAAGGCTTTCAAACAAGTGAGGGGAGAGGAAGAGGAGCAGCAGCAGCAGCATCAGGTCCTGATGAAGACTGAGGAGGGAACAGAGGAGCAGGTGAACACCTCTCAGAGCGCAGTCTGACCATCTGTCTTTATTTTCCTCAGCTGATCAGATAATATCTTCACCATCAATCACAGCCAGGCAGTGCAGAAGCATCAAGCTGGTTCAGTCGCTCAATCATCAGCCGACGTCGTCACCAAGACGAACACTGAGACCTGAGACCTCCACGAAACCTGAGACCTCCACGAAACCTGAGACCTCCACGAAACCTGAGACCTCCACGAAACCCGCAGGACGTTTATCGGTCATCCATCCATCCATCCATCCATCCATCTGAATGTCTTTAATGTACAAACTACTAATAAGTCACACACTAAAACAGTGAAGAATTGCTTTAAATATGGTGAAATGGCTAAAATTCCTAAAAACACAAAAAGCTTTGCAGCTAAACTGGATCTAACAGCTGAAAAACGGTTAGAATATTTAAAAAAAAAATCAAAGATCTGGAGAACGCGAGGCAGACGATGACCAGACCAGAGTCCAACTGGAAGACCTTTGAAGGTCTTGGTGGAATGGGTTTGGTCTGCACCCGGTGCTCCTGTTATGTTCACACTTACAGCAGCAGGGGAGCATATTTAGAAGAATCCTGAACTTGTTGACATTTAATCAGACTCTTTGAAAGGTCTTAGACCCTTTAAAACAAACTCTTGGTCTTCAGGCCTTTTAGAATAAAACCCAGACTCTGAAACTAATCTGTTTTTAAGTCTTAAGTCTTCATGAAGTTGAAGAAATCTTAAAACTTATTCAAACCAGAGGGTTACTGGTTAACCTCACTTATAACTAACCCTAAACCCTACCAAGACAGATCTGAACGCTCTCAACAACATTTGATTAAAATGCTTGAACTCCTCCTCTTAGATCTAAACTTCCTGACCTCAACTTGAACCTCTCAGACTGAGAACCGGTTAAACTTCGGCTGGTTAAACCAAATCCAGACCCCGTTTACATGACGATTCAAATGAAAAAGCTTCGGTTTTGTTTTCATTTCAGAAAAGTTTCGCATTGACATGGCTACTTTTTGAAAACGATGTCCGGTTACTCAGGAAACTGAAGAAACCCTGAAAACAATGGAATTAGCATGTTGTGATTTGCAGTATCACCGTTTCAGAAAAAGGGGCGTATCCCATAATTTCCATGGAAAGAGTGTTTTCAAAAAGTTCCACCTTGCGAGATGTTTTCATCGAGTTGCCTTTTCAGTGACTCCACAGGCCACTGCCAACCAAACAGAACCCAACCCAAACCGCAACAAAAGTTTTCAGCAGATACATAGAAACATTCGTTCGTTATAAACGTGTATACCTAGACATGTGCAGGAAATAGAAAACCAAAGAATTCAGCACTGAACTGAAGAACCTTGTTCTCCTGGACAGACGTGTTTTCGGGATGAGTAACTGCTGAGACTGTAGAGCTGCGAGTAAATACAACCATGATGCAGCATGACAACAGAACACGACGTGGATCCATTTCAGAGGTAGACAGGAAGCAGGAAGTGGTCGATGGAAGAGCACCTCTTCTTCTCTAAAAGCTTTGCTCATGGGTACATTTTTCAACAAATTCACCAGAGTCGGCTGGGAGGTTCCTCCGTCCTGTGATGGACCGTTGGCACAGGCACCTGGAAAGTTCCTGTCTGGACACCACGCTCTGTCCGTCCCTGGTGGACGACGGTCAACAGGAGTTGTGAGCGCTCTGCCTGTCAGGCTCCCATCGGCTGAACCTGCCGTCTGTAACGAAGCGCCGGACGGTGATCGTGTGCTGATACGAGCGAGCAGAGGAGGTGGAGGGTGGCGGCGGAGGAGAGAGACCTTTACTCGGAGCACAGACCAGGCCGTGCCAGACCGGGCTCGTCTCGTCTGGGTTGCTAGGAAACCAGCAAGGCGCCTGATCTAATTTATTAAACTCAGCCTCTTGCCTCCTCTGTATCTCTCTCTTTCTCTTCCTGTGTCTGTCTGGCTCGCTCACTTTCGGCCTCCATGCTGCTTTCCCTATCTGCCGTTATCTTTCCCACCCTCTAAGGAGCTTATCTCCCTCCTCACCCCTCCTCTCCTCGCTCTTCCTCCGCTGCTATCAGGCGCTCCCCAGCTTCCTCCCAGTGTACGTGGCTGTATCTTCCCTGAGCTCTCTCTCCTTCCCATCCTCCCTCCATCTCAGACGCTCTTTCTTTTTCCTTCTCCTTCTTCTCCCAGGCTGCCGCGGCTCCTTCGCCACCCCCATATCTTCCTGGCCGAGCCGGCAGTGCCGCCCTTGGGCGAGCCAGACCTTCTGCGACTTCGCCGAGCAGCACTCAGAACACGGGGCTCCTGTAAACACCGGCACAGCGGCGCATTACCATTTAGACTGGGACTCGGGCTCTTCTCTGTCCTCTGGATTCATAAATGTTGATGCAGCAGCCCTCCTGCTCTCAAGCACTTTGCTCTGCTTATTGGCTGAATTATTCAGACGCCGCCATCGCTATCTTCAACCCGATCGATGATCTTACACATTCCACATGATCAATACAGGAGCGCGTTTTACACAGGATGCTTCGGAGTGCTGATGCCAGAGAATCAAAGTGTTTTTTGTTTCCAGATGAGAACTTAGTGAGTGTAAGTCAAATTCCAGCATGTCAGTGTCGTCGGTACGCATCTCGTGTCCGTGGAGACGTTCTCTGAGGTTTGCTGGATTTTTCTCTTCAGGAAGGGATTTCAGTTTGGCCCAGAGGTTTGAAATGAGGCCAGAAGTCACTGCTGATCGCTGTAGTTTCTCCTCTGTGTCGCTGGAGGTCAGGTTTGTCTCTTTGTTGTCTCTAAAGCACCAAACATCCTGACTTTAAGCCTCGTTCTCACAATTTTCACCACTTCAACAGCCTCCAAAGCACCTTTTCACTGACTTTCACCCAAACCACCCATGACAGCTGCCATGCCAGACACTAAATTCATCCACTGGGAGCAATTCTGGGTTCAGCGCCTTGCTCAAGGACACTTTAACATACGGACAACGCACGACGGGGGATTGAACCTGAAAGACAACCCGCTCTACCACCTGAACCAGACGTCCCTATTCGCTGTCTCTCGCTGCAGGACACTCTTCTCTTTTCCTCACCACTTCAGTGCGTTCACCACCTCCCCACCCAGAAGCAGAGAAGCAGCCCCGCAGCATGATGATGCCTCTGCCGTGCTCTACAGTGGAAAGGCTGGGTGACTTCATTTACTTAGAGAATTCGGGTTTGATTCCCTTATTTCCTCATGATCGTATACCGTATACTGTATATTGTAAACGAACCACAGACTGCAGCAGTGGACGGTTGGAACGGTGGAACCTCACTAATCCTCTGAGGACTTTGCTATTTTCTCCTTTTTTTGTTGCGCCTGGACGTTTTGAGATAAACTGCATGTGAAACCTTCACCCTGTGATGCATAATCATGAATTACAGTTGATCTGAATATGTATGAAGCTCCAGACCACAGCATCTCCCCAGGACCCGTTTCTGAGAAGGTTCTCTCCACCAAAACTAACAGAAACACAGTCCAGAAATACCACTTACCATTAAACAGCTCATCAAGACTTTACAGTTTATACTACATATTGAATCACCCGGAGCAGACGGCTGCCCTGCAGGGCTTTATGAAGAATCATGGCCACTTTTCACAACACCAGTATTAAAAATGAGTCAAAATAAAGCCATACCTCGTAAGAATTTCAAAGCTTGAGCAGCGTTTCATCGCCCTCGCACACCTATATTTAGTAACATGAGGCTCACATCAAACCAAAAAGTAGGGGCATCATTTTTCTAAATCACATCTAAGATATATCTGTATATTTATTGTTCTAATACCGTGACATAAACCATGGTAGGCAGTGGAAAATAAATCCGCTTCTGATTGATTATCGCTGCTTTTCGGCAGATCAGATCGACGCTGACATGAGTCATCGCACTACTGCCGAGTGTGGGGTTGTCTCTCTCTCTCTCTCTCACACACACACACACACACACACACACACACACACACACACACACACACACACACACACACACACAGCCCTTTGTGTCTGTCCTAATTGGGCTTTGCTGTGATGAAATGGAGAAGATGTGCAGAGCGACATGGGAGTTTTCCCGTCTTCGTCCTGGTCAGCTGAGGGTGGGGGTGTTGGGTGGATGTGGTGGTGGAGGTCACGGTTATTTCCTGATCACTCTGCTAGGATTACAGTCAGGTCGGCACCAATCCAAGTCGGCCCTGCCCAACTCGGCCCTGCCCCCGGGATACAGTCAAGTCGGCATCAAGCCAAGTCGGCCTCGCGGGGGGGCGGGGTGTGGGGGGGAGGGGGAGGTGTGGGGGGGCACATGATCATGTGATCATGTGATCAGATCATGCAGCTTCAGTCTTCCGAGGTTTCCACTGATAGGGTAAAAATAAATTAATTGTACTGGCTGACCAAACGTCAGGGGTGGAGACCATGACAATAAAATTATAATGCAGGCGACTGCTTTGATCAGGCAGCGTTCCGCGAACGCTGCCTGATCACATGATCTGGTCACATGACCAGACAGCCGCTCATGCTGCGCGCTCATAGCTAAGCTACTTGTTTCAAACAGAAAGTCAAACATGAAGCTCCAGGTACATCATCCACCTCTAACCTGTCAGTCACCATAGTCACACAGTTTGTCCTCCAGTCCCCCCGCCTGCTACGTGAGGAGAAGCGGCGCACGAAAAAAACCGTGCAAATCGTCGCGCCGTAGCAGACATCATGATTAAAAAAAGGAGGCTTTTGGCCGAGTTGATAAGCAGCTTACAGTCAAGTCGGCAGCGACCAACTTGGCCACTTGAGAGCACCCCCCCCCCCCCCCCCCCCCCCGCGAGGCTGATTTGGCTTGATGCCGACTTCACTCGGTGCCGTCTTGACTGTATCCTGGGGGCGGTGCCGAGTTGGGCAGGGCCGACTTGGATTGGTGCCGACCTGACTGTATCCCACCCTGCTGCACTCCCTGTTGGCCTGAGCAGAGTGAGCGTGGAGTCGGCTCGGTGACGCGGCAGATGGGCGAGGCGTGGGGTCACCGGGGGGGGGGCCGCTGTTTGGCCTGGAAGCGTCAAATGCCCAGGAATACCAGCGCCATCAGATCGCTTATTAAACCGGAATTTATCTCCATCTCCTCACCTGTTCCCTCTCAGCCAACGCCGTCTCTCCGCCTCAACTTCCCATGAATCACGGGCGCCCTGAGGATCTCCGCTGTGACAGCGTGGGACGGTGATGGAGGAGGGGAGGAAGACCCACCCACCGGTTTGGCGCCTTGAGGCAGGGGAAAACTTGAACTGAATTGGAAGTGGAAGACGCTGTGGTGTGATGGAGCTTCTTGGAGGATTTTTCTACCTCTGTTTAGTGCAACGTCAAGTCCAAGTCAGACGGAACGGGTCAAAACCACGACGCTGCAAAAACTCTGACCTGACTCATTTTCACTTCATTTGATGGAGGCTACTTTAATCAGGAACATATCTCATATTTCAGTTAGCATCGTCACCGTCTGATGAGCAGTTCCGCTGTACCTGCTGTGAATCACAAGAGTTGTGTTCTACTAATGCAGACATGTTTGATCGATGAACACAAACTCAGCGACCTGCTTCTGAAACACTGTAAATCCGGGCCGAGAGAAAGAGCACTGTTTGTTGGCGTCAGGTGAGGTCCTGCAGACACGTTGTCCAGTTTCTCACCGGCGTTTTGTCTTCTTCTTATCACGGACTGTTTTCCCAGTTTCTCTCCACGTTTGTCTTCTCTCATTACCTCTGGAACCCAGTCTGGCTGTTTTTAAAAGTCTTTAAGATGTCAGAGGAGCGGCGGCGCCGCGTTCGCTTCGTCTCATTGTGATTCCTCAGCAGCGGCGGCACGGCCGAGTTCACAGAGAACTGTCAGCCAGATTAATGAATTACTTCAGCAGACACACACACACACACACACACACACACACACACACACAAATGCTCTGACTGTGCATGCGTTGAGACATTTGAATTCACATCCAGGACTCGGTGGTCTTGTTCCTGTGTCGTCCCGCCGAGGCCCTCCGCTGCACGCCACTGTCACTTCCTGTCAGTTCTGATTTCATACAGACGGACCCGTGTTGTGTTTGTGGTGTGTGTTTTTGTGTGTTTGTGTTGTGTGCTGTCGGCGCTCTCACAGGACTGCAATCTCAGCCTGAATCCAACAACCCAAAAGTCCTGAACGTCACTTTACACTTCATGTTTTCAGAACAACCAGAAGAGTGGAACTGCTCTGCTGAGTCACTGCGAAGCTGCACAAGAAGAAGATCTAGTTTTTAGAAGATTCTTCCCATACAAACAGGATCTAAAACACACAGACCATCATTTCAATGCATTTGATATCATTCATTCATTCATTCATTCATTCATGAATGAATGAATGAATGATATCATACATGGTGTAAATATTCACCTGCAAAAACACAACCTCACAAGTTAAAGCATCATCTGTTAGCATTAAAATCAACCTAGTTCACTTTATGATGGATCTTAGTCATTGAGGTTCCATTTGTTTTAACTAACAAGACGTTATTGGAGACATTTATAGCACTAATTTATGAAGCTTTGAGTCACATGTAAGAATAACTTGATTGTAATGACTTGAGATGCTAGATGTGTATAGTAATTCTACTTAATGCTTTCTATTGTGTTTAAATGGGCTTTATTGTCCTCAAGATAAGACAAAATTAATGACCCAGTATTTTGTTTTATTGTTCCACATTTCAGTGAATAAGAAAGTTTCATTAATGTAAAAATTTGTGAATTTTTGGGGGATTATTTAACAGAATGGGTTGCGAGCTTTACCTGCTAGCGAGGCCATTTGCACACTTGAGTATAAAACTAGAGTGAAAATGAGGAACTGAAGTGGCAGACAGTATGTCTCTATTGAGGGATTTTAATATTCTGGACCACAGACAGTTTATCAGTCTCTATTATATACAAACTTAACAGTTTTCTGAACTATGTGACAAAATAAAACATTTTTTTATCCTCAGGGCATCTCAGAAACACCGGTCATGTTATAAATTGTTTAAGTTAAAGTCGGGAGGCCAAACACTTGTTTATGCATAATCCCTGAAATAGTGTTTGTTCTATATTAAAGTGAAACGATAGTGTTCAACCACCCTAAAAAGAGATTCACAGTTTGAGTCAAGCCAATCATGCATCAATATTTCTATTCTAAAACTGGACACAATGAAAATGTGGAGATTTTGTGATGAGTTGCAAACAGTGGAGCCGGCAGTGAAAGGCTTTTCCAGTTAATCAGATGCTGATGGAGTCTCCTGATGGAGTGTGGGCGCTGCTGGGTGGAGGAACGAGGAGCTGCTCCTCCTGCCAAGATGACTGATGGTCCTCGATATGTCTCTGAAGAGAGGAGAGGACTCCACTCAGCTGGAACCCCCCCGCCGCCGCCGCCGCCACTCGGAGGGTAGCGCCGCGGCGTAGGTGGACTTATGAACAGAATCAGTCAAAAGACAGTGGACGGCGATGTGGCTGGAAATCCGGGCAGCTGCTTTACAGACTGTGTTGAGAGGCTTGATTTGCTGAAAGCAAACAGACACGGCAAACAGCAGAGAGGAGCGCCGTCAGCCAGCGTGTTGGGAAAGTCTGCTCGCAGATGGAGGCTTTTTTCAGGACGGAAATAAATAGACTCAGTCCGGGATTTAGAAAGCCCTCATCTGTCGGGGGTGAGAGAAATCCACACGTAGATCAGCACTGCCGCATCCTTCAGGCGTGGCGTCCTCTCAAGTGGAAAGGCTTTTTTTAAATTTGAGGTTTCATTTCAGACATTTTTTTGTGTTTCCACGGCAGTGTTTTGAAAATGGTGACGACGTAGACGCAAACATGTAGACGTTAATACACCCCAAACATTAACAGTGGACACGGACATCCGTATGGACGGACCACCAAGCTGGATTGTTATCACGGTCGAGTCTTTGTTCCAGATGTTGCAAACAAGCAAAAAGGTTCATTTATAACAATAATGTCTCATGTTGTCACTGTTTGTGGTCCGTCATCTGGTCTGAGGTCAGCCTTTCATAAACATGCTGCTGTGACTGGAAGGCGATTCCTCTACTGGCCCCCCACAACTTTTTTAAACGTCACTATAACTTTAACGTTCTCTGTTAAACCCTTTCAATGCTGAGGGGAGATTTTCTCATAATCTCCTGACATGCTCATATTGGTCTCAGTATCTGACGTTCTTCCACTAAAATCTGGACTTCTGTACTGACAGAAGAGGCTGAGTGGAAGTCTGCTTGAGCGCCGGGTGGATATTCAGTGCATGTACACACAGAGCACCGAGGCAGTGGTCTAAATCCTGGCCGGGTTTTTCCTCAGAGGTGTCTTGATATGTGCTGATTGAGAACAAAGACAGAGAGACTGAGGCCTTAAAACCACGCGGAGCCGCAAAGCCCAGAGGATTCCTCTAATACAGTGAAGAGCCGAGCGCCCGAGGCGTGGAGGTGAGGATGGAAGGGTGACAAATAAAATCATTACGGAGTTTGGGGAACACAAGTGAGCCTGTAATTATTGATGAGGGCCCAGCAGAAAGTTCTTGATGGGGAGCCAAATACCTTAGAGCGACTTCTGCAGCCAGTGAGAATCTATTTGGAAAACTGCTCTCCTCATTGTGAGGCACTGCGGTTGTTTGCCTCGGATGTAGAGAACTCTCCAAAAACGGAGGACAGTTTGAGACTGGATATGAAATCACTGTATTTTCTGGACTATCAAGCAAGACAGAAAAATAACCCACATTCTTCCTGCTATGTCAGTGAAATCCAGCTGTGATGAGGTTTTCCTGTGGCACTGCACCGGTGTTCTCTTGTCGTACAGCGACCTCTAGTGGTCCAAATCACATGTCAGCGCTCAAAACGGCAACGTGTCCAAATCAGTCATTGGATAACTAATCAGGAGAGAGTCCGAAGCTCATCATAATGTAACCGCTGGCTAGTAGTTCTTTTGCGTTTTCATTTTGGCTCAACGTTTTATGTTGTTTCAAATCAAGACACTAAAAAAGAGAAAGTTATTTTACACATTTTTAAAAATAAATTAAACACAGTTATTAATATTCTCGCAAAAACCCCATAATAATAATAGAGGTGAGCTGAGAATCATGGTGGATTCATAGTACCATTCAAAATGGCCGCCTCTATGAATCTTTCATGAATCATGCTTCACGTTAATTTTTTTCCAGCTTTAACTGAGATTTAGAAACTACTTGTCCAGATATATTATTCTGAGTGAGTAATGGCAGCTTTTAGCTGTTTTCCTCGTTAAAACAAGCAGACAGGTGCGAACTCTGAGCTTCGTATGTGCTGCAATATTTTTGTTTGGAAGCTGGATGACTGGTCAAGACTGAAAAAAGTGTGAATCATTGCGTTAGTAGTATTGAAGTATTGAGTGTTACTGTTTACACGATAAAGTTTCAAGTAAAAAGCCAACGTTTTGGATTTGTGTTTCAGGAAAGTTTCTTGTTTACACCACAACATTTTGAAAATGACGTCAGTTTCCATGGAAACCGCAGAAATGCTGAAAAAGATGCAGTTAGCATGCCAGGCCACTAGTGGGCTCTGTTCTGAGTCCAGCTCTGGTTCTGCTGTGTCTGAGGATAATCTGCTGCAGTTTAGCCACAGCGGCTGCAGTCCCTGTTAAATGCTGTGCAGCGTGTTGATGGTTATTGCTGATGAAAGAGGTTTGAGCCTTTTATTGATCCTATGATTCACTCATTCCCAATTAATGTTCATTACCAGTGATAATTACAGGCATGAAATTATTTTATGTCTAATCTATGTCTAAACTGACTTCATCCCACTAATGAGAACCTCAGCAGGTTTAAATAAGGTTTAAATGTGCTCACAATGCTGCATTAACAGTCATCACCTTCAGTCCTTATGGTCTACAGAACTGGACGAACGCCACCGCCGACGCCCTCCTGCTCAGCAGAACGAGCCGCTCTCTTTATGTTCTGGGATGGATTTCCTCTTCGCCTCCACGGTGCGGTGATGGTCGGCACGGCCGTGGTCTCCTCCCGCCCGCCGACCGCCCGATGCAGCATGACAAGAGGAGGAACAGTCCGGAGGCCTCTGCTGGCCGGATCCTCAGGACGGACAGCGGCACAGATGTCGACAAAAACCCAGCGTCTCCAGCCAAAGGAGGAATTAAGAGCCCAGTGAAAAGCATCTGGAAGAGAAAATGCATTTTTCAACACCATCCAAAGGTCTCTCTCTCTCTCTCTCTCTCTCTCTCTCTCTCTCTCTCTCTCTCTCTCTCTCTCTCTCTCTCTCTCTCTCTGTCTCTCTACCTTCTCGCTTCCTTCTTTCTTCTCTCAATGTGTTTTTGCACCAGTGGAATAAAATTCTGTTTGCTGCCCTGCGGATGTTGTTTGTGCCACCCACCTCACAAGGACTGCTGGTCCTATTGTACACACACACACACAGAGACACACACACACACACACACACACACACACACAGGCTCAGGTACCCACAGACTGCTCGTGGCAGGCCTCGCCGCTGTGACAGGGCACGGGGAATAAATATGAAAGCGGAGGAAGGAGGGAGCAGGAGATGAATGGAAGGAAGAGAGGAGAGCTGGAAAGACTGCAAAGTGCCGGCAGCACGGCGAGAATGAATAGCAGAGGATGAGGATGGTGGATGAAGGGGGAGGGGGGGGGGGACAGGCAGAGGGGGAAATGTGAGTGTGGAGGAGAGAGAGCGAGAGAGAGAGAGTGTGAGAGAGAGAGATCTCACAAAATCAATGTGAAGCCAGCTGTGTCGGGTTCTGTGAAGAGGAGAGAAAACAGAGAAGTGTGTAAAAATACCCATAACTGTGATCGGCGGCTGTCGTGTGACGACCGGGGGGAATGGGGGGGGGGGCTGTTATCCCGCCCGGTGCAGGTGAGGCTGTGCTCTCTGACACGTCTCCATGGCGACAGCATCGTTCACGTCGTCCCAGACACGAGCCGCCTGATCCAGTGGATCCTGCTTTCCTGGATGGACTCAGACCGTTTCACCATGCTGACCCTCCGCCGCTCGCCACCGCACCCTGGATGATCAGCGTGGAGCTGAAGGCGCCTCAGGACACACTGCAGGTGAAGCCTTTGGTCTAAACTGTGGATGAGCTCCTCCTGTCTGGAGAACCAATAATCCCCAAAAGTCAAAGTCCGATATCATTAATATAAACCTTAAAAGAATACTTCGAAGATTTTGAACCCACGCCCTATCTCTATCGTTTACAAAGTGAGCTAAGCCCATAAATACCTTTTTGTGTCCGTTCGTCCAGTGCCTGGCTAACAGCTGTTAGCATCGTAGTTAGCTTAGCTCAACTATGGCAGGTGAAGAGGAAACAGAGGCAGACTGAGAAAGTGGACAAAATACTCCTTCCAGTGGTCCAGGGAATGGCGAAGTAAATCCGAATGGTTATAAAACTTTTTAAAAGACGTGTTTTCTTTTCAATCCCTTAAAATAGCGTTTTGATACACACAAAACTGAACAAGCATAGTGCGCTGCGGAAGGATATACCAGGCGCACAGCGGCTGAGTCTATGCTTCTACTGCTGTGCTCCGGTATATCCTTCCACGGAGCACTGCGCATACACAGGTCTGTGTGGATCAAAACATTATTTTAATGGATTGAAGAAAAAACACGTCTTTTAAAAAGTTTTATAACCATTCGGATTTACTTCGCCATTCCCTGGACCACTGGAAGGAGTATTTTGTCCACTTTCTCAGTCTGGCTCTGTCTCCTCTTCACCTGACGTAGTTGGGCTAAGCTAACTACGATGCTAGCAGCTGTTATCCAGGCACTGGACTAACGGACACGAAAAGGTATTTATGAGCTTATCTCACTCTGTAAATGATCGGGATAGGGCGTGGGTCCAAAATCTTCGGAGTATTCTTTTAAAGCCCACATGAGCCCATGCTGGATGCGTTGCACCACGCCGCGTCGGTCACCTCCATTCTAGTCACTTCCTGTTTTTCCACTGGATGTGTTTTAGCGATGTTTTCCTTTCACCGCAGTAAATGACGCAACACGACACTAAAGACACACGAGTCTGTTTCTCTGCGTTCGTCAGTCCAGACGTATCCAGACAGGTCGGTGGGATCAGCCGTCCTCCTCCTCCTTGGTTCAAGTGTTTCCTCTGTTTTCCAGGCTTGTGATCACAGAGCAGGAATATTTAATGAATCCTCAAAACTCATTTAGGAGCTAACTGTGTTAGCAAAACCAGTTTCTGTTTGGTTTGGTTTCAGCTTCAAGCTCTAGGAAACAAACGTTACTGCTGTTGAAAGTCACTCTTAAAAAACACAAAATGACAGAATGATCCGAGGATACGAGTGTTTGCATTAGTGAGGTTAAACAGAACAGTTTCTCAGCTGCTGGTATTTCATGCAACACATTGAAAGTGCAAAGCTAGAAATACAGAATGAACTCAGACCAACAGAAAGTGTCCAGCAGGATGAAGCTGATCAGTCGAGCATCTTCAGGTCCTTCAACACCCCAGAAAGAGTTTCAGGAAGTTTTACCTTTTCAAAATGATGAACGTTTCCATTAAAAACAGTAGAAAGACTGAATGTAGTTAGCATGTCGGGATACGAGGCTCTGCTGTTGTTTTATACTTTTTTTTCCCCACTGGAAAATGTTGTCATGGAAACGAGAGAATCTAAAACACATCCAGACCGTGTACTGTTGTGTTTACAGATTAAACCACCACACACACACACACACACACACACACACACACACACACACACACACACACACACACACACACACACACACACACACACACACACACCTAAATGCATTTGACAATGTCCATAATGTGACTATGACAGAGTGGAGAGCTCTGCTGCCTCACAGCCAGAGGAGCCAGGTTTGATTCCCGTGTGGAGTTTCCATGTTCTCCCTGATACTGCAGGGTTTTTCTCTTTCCATAGATATTACTGATAGATTAAATCAGGGCTGTCCAACATACAGTTCATGTCTTTGACTTCAAGCACAGGATGAAATGTTCTCTCAAAGATGATTCGGACTGTAGAAATATTACTGTTTCCATCAAAAAACTGTCATAGCCTGAACTCACGGTGTAAATGGACACTAAAAACAAACCGAAGGTGTCCTGTTTTCTCTTGAAAACGCTGGAATCCCTCTGCAGTGAACATGAACCCGAAAAGCTTTGAATCACCCTCATTTTAAACAGTCGTCCCAGACCGAGCCTGGTCCAGGAGGACCTGGTCTGAGCTGCAGGACTGAAGAGGCCTGCTGCTGCTGCCGTCCTGTCAGAACTCAGTCATCTCATGAAGCCGCCCTGCTTTGTTCCTTGACCGGCCCCTTCAGCTCCCAGACTGCAGGACTCAGCTGTTGCTTCAGTGTTTCACGTCCCGCTCGCAGCAGTAGTTTGGTAAAGCGGGCCTCTTTGAAGGGTCGGACGTGGCGTTAGGGGTCATAAACTGTGGCCGTGAAAATCAAAGAATTAGACAAATTGAGCAAATCTGCGCAGCAGAAAGCCTTTTGTTGCCGGGGGCGGACGTGATCTTTGATGTGGGGATGAACCTTCCCCAGATCTGCCTGATTTGAGTCTGATGACATCCGCCGTAACGCCGGTCTGCAGAGCGCCGCCGCCCGCCCCGCTCAGCGCTCCGCCTGCTGGCGGCAGGTAAACTCTGCTCAGCCCGGACGGCACACACCAGGCCGCTGCCGTGGAGACAACAGCAACAGATTCATCAGATCTGCATCAAAATGTCATGTTTTTCTGTCGGTTGGAGCAACTGGTGGTGAAATGGTTTCATCCAGTCAGACTGAGTTCTCTTCTCAGTGATCTGTGCTTTATCTATGATTTACTGTTATAATCTGTTGATCATCTCACCTCCGTCCTGTCCTCCAGTCCCTGTTTTTCTTCCTCAAAGGAGCTCTTGAGGTTGTAAATAAGAGTCTTCTCTGATTGACTTAACAGGCTGAATAAGAAACAAGCCGAGCTCCGAGGCTCCGTTTCCTCCTTCAAGCCAAAACACTAAACTTTCATTGTGTTTTCAGAAAGTTGCATTTTCTGTGACTCCGTGCAACTTTACTGAAGCGCTGCCGCTGCACATGCTCACCGCCGCTGGAGGAAACAGCTGTTCTGCACGTGCTCAGTAGAAGGGCGACAGCGGCACAGCTCGGTCATTCCATCGTTTTCAGCATTTCCGGCGTGTCCGAGTGAACAGACATCGTGATCCAAGAAGGAAAAACTGTGTTTTCACTTGAGACAGGATTCTAATTTCCAAACAGAAATATTATGTCCATCTTTCTTTCACTCAGGAGGTTTTTTTAAGTTGTTTTTGTACCATCAGACAGAGATTATAGGCATAATAATAAATCACGATGAGAAACCTCTAAAGACGGTCTGACTTTACATCTTTGGTTTTTAAGAGACATTATGTTGATTTCTAAGTGTATATTTCCCTCACAGAGACGTACAAACAGTGAATTCATTAAGATTGTGAGTCATACTTGATTAAACGTTGAGTTTACAGTCTGTGAAGCTGGACCCTGACTTCCACAGGACCAGCGGTCTGCTGCCAGTGGCCTCTGGGAACAGGATGACAGAGAACGCCGTGACCTCCATCGTCCATAAACAGAAGAAGCTCAACCACCGGGACTCTTCCTGGAGCTGAGCGATCAGACAAGAAGGGCCTCAGTTAGGAAGGTGACCCGATGGACACTCTGTCCGAGAGCCACAGTCCACCTGGAGACAGGAGAACCTTCTCTGCAACAATCCACCAATCAGGCTGTGCGGCTGGACGAAGCCTCTCCTGAATCTCAGACTCGCCGTGACCCATCTGGAGTTTGACAAAATGAAGGTCACTCTCACCAGGAGGAACGGTGTTCTCTGGGCTGCTGAGATGAAGACTGAATTCTGTGGTGCGAGCGCCGGGAGTCGTGTTGGAGGAAACCAGGCAAGATTTAACCCACTTATGAATAATGCTGGATCAACAAATGTGGACAGAGAGAAGCGTAGAGAGTGAGCGCAGAGCTCCACTGGTCGGGGCTGTTTTTACACAAAAGATGGGAGAAGCAGAAGAAACACCAAAACAAGGAGCAGATGAGAGGTCAGAGGTCGGCGGGGTCGCTCCTCCTGGAGCCTCCTGCAGCTGCTGCTCACGCCGCCCTGAACCCCAGAGGCCACTGCTGCTCCTGGCGTCTGTACCGCCGTCTGACAGAGCGTCAGTCATTAGAGGCTGGAGATGAAGGCATGCGGGTCCGGGCTCCTCAGCCTGTCGGGGTAATCAGCTGGGAGGAAGCCGCCTGTACGGACGCTCCGTCCCGGAAGCTTTAATCTCCGCCTGGGATCACTGTCAGCGTCACGGAGAGACGAGCCTGGAGGCTGCGCCGAAACCAACAACAACCACAAGTACTGCTATTCTAGACGTTTTGGTCCGACACTCCCAGCAAAACGCACCGTGGAGGGAGAAGTTTCTGCAGCTGAGACGACTTCATTTATATTCATCGCCTTATTTTTAGGATCACAGGTTAGACTTTTTATACCACGTCGCTCCATTCTGAAGAAAAACATCAGAATCCTGCAGGTCTTTAAGGGCATGAAGCTGAGGAGCTGATGGTTTAGTGGACGTTCGGAAGAATGAAATGACTCCGAATTACCGCTTAAGACAGAGAAACAAATCATGATCCGTTTAGAGATGTTCATTAGATTAACTTTTTTATTGAATTTTGCTCCAGTTAGTGATTTGAGAAGAGGAAATCACGGCTCTTATATTTCAATATTCTACTTCCATGTTTTTCCATATTTTTCCACCTTTTCAAACCAAAGCTAAATATCCCGTCCTTTTTCTGAGGAGTGTAGCTATAAGTCACATGTTTTTGTACAAAGAGAAGAGAACTTGGTGGACCTGGACATGTCCATCAGGGACCCATGAAGCCATCAAATCGAATGAAACTGACATGAAATCCAAGTGAATATGTTGAAATGTTAAAATCTGAATAAAAGCATTATGTCAGATTAAGTTGTAGAAAGTCTATAAATAGCATTTAAAAATATTAAACTTATGGTTTTATAGAATAGAACAGAATAGACTGTGATTTCATTACATCAACCAATAGAGGCCAGTCGTGGCATGTTATCTGGAGTGTTTCTGCTCAAACGGACACCGTTTTCAACGCCTCTGACCTGAAGCGGTTCCACTCGAGACGCCGTGGCGTGAGCGCGGCCCGTCGCTCCACCGCGAGCAGCGGCGGCAGCTTTGTGTCTGAGAAATGTGTGTGTGAGTATAAAGCATCTCCAGGAGGCTCAGGAAACAGGTGTGAGTGTGTGCGGCGGGGGATTTTTGAGGAACGGCGAGCCTGAGCCACCAGCCGTCCCCTGTGAGCCGAGCGGCGGCTCGACCGCCGGCAGCTTCTGAACATGAAGCCACTGGAAGACGTGTGAAACAGCAGCCTGGAGCTGGAAGCCTCGCCCTGTTCGGCGTGCGTGTGTGTGTGTGTGTGTGTGTGTGTGTGTGTGTGTGTGTGCACTCCAGACTTTATTAATTTGCTGTGCTTGTGAGTCAGTGTCCATATTTAATGGCTGTGTGGTTTTCTGTGTCGCAACCCCCCGACACTGCAGGTATTGAGCTGTGATTCAGACGAGGGGCGACAATCCACACCGGCACGGAGAGCGCGAGAAAAATACTCATCCGCCCACACACACACACACACACACACACACACACACACACACACACACACACACACACACACACGGCACAATGCAGATGATTCAGTGCAGACAGGAGGCTGGTATCTGGGGAGATGCTGACTGGATTTTGTGCATTTCCAGTCCAAGCAAACAAAGAATACATGATGATGATGATGATGATGATGATGATGATGATGATGATGATGGAGATGATGATGCTTCACACTCAGCAGTCTGACACCAGCCATGCACAGCATGAGATCATGTGCAAACTGGACCTGTTCGGTGGCTCCTGGGTGGAGCTGTGTGTTTCCCTGTCAGACGTGACAGCTGACTGAATAAATCTTTTGTTGCATTTTGAGTTTGTGTTCATGTTACGCTGGTGCTCGGAGCTGAAAATGCTCCGACTCTCGCAAGGCGTTGATGATAGTCAGATAGCCGGGGAGCTAGCTTAGCTGAGCCTAGCTAGCCTTCATGGCAGCATCAGTGATCCTGGTGGTTCGGAGGTTTGGAGCCACGAGCCTGATGTTTGACACCCTGATAAAACTGAAGCTCCACATGAGGAAGCACACGTGTTCACACTGTAGGAATACACACACACACACACACACACGCACGCCCTCCCTGCTGTTCCTGTTGACCCTGCTCTTGTGGGTCTCCTCTGCTGTGCTGAACTTTCACCTCCTCGCTGTGTCTGCATGTCAGCGACACGTTCAGCCCAACACACCACACGCAAAACACACACCACACACTTCTCCGCAGTATTACACACTTCTACACACTCGCTCACGCAAACACCACAGGAACAAAACAGCTCTGTATTGATGAGACATGAGGACTGAATCCGACACATTCAAATATCGATTGAGCAGGACTGTGTGTTCGGCGTGAACACACTGCTCGAACTATCTTTCCCCTCTTCTTGATATTTTGTCACATCATAGTTTTTGGTGTGTTTTAGACTCTCCAAACCACGGACGCGTCCTGTAATGCTCACCGTGGTGGATCAAGATCCTACGAGGACGCCTGCACCTCGCAGTATCCTGATACCGGGCTGGGAGCATCTCTGTGTGACGGTGAATATAATATACTGTACTGAGGGCGAGTGTACAGGAACTAATGTGGTGTGTGTATCGGGTAGGACACATTAAGAGGATGAACATCAATGAAGCTTCACTGTTTCAGAGCCAGTGCCTCAGGATTTACTGCTACTTATGTGAGTGTCCAGACTAGGTAATCTGTCACATTTCATTAATACAATTATCAGAGTTAAAATTAAAGGAAGTTGGAAAATGCTGCATGTCAATGACCGAATAAGATAAGAACAACCAGAGCGGGGCCTTGGTTTATTATTTTATTGCGAAGATAAGGTCTGATCAGTTGGGGTAAATAAACAAACAAACCCAGAACTGTCTGATAAGTATCAGGACTGTTTTTTAATTTCTTATTTCTGAGCTGATAAACAGTAGAAATATGATTATTGGGTTAAAACCAGGATCAGAGTTAAGAACCTGGAGTTCAGGTTGGGCTAAGGAATGCAGTGTGTGTGTGTGTGTGTGTGTGTGTGTGTGTGTGTGTGTGTGTGTGTGTGTGTGTGTGTGTGTGTGTGTGTGTGAGTGTGGCCAGGCCTGTACTAATAGTCTTAATGCTTCCTGAGGAGTTGCCCAGAGCTGCATTAGCCTCTGGATGGGCCATTGATTTGACACAAAGACCATCAGGCCTCCACCCTCCAATCCCAACACACACACACACAAGCACTCACACACACAAACGCACACACAGACACGCTCCACCCATCCACCTCCTTAGAGCTCTATATGGCCAGGGTTTCCTGTCTCGCGCCCACGGGGTTATCTCCCCAATGCAATTAAGGTGCTTTAAAAGTGCATTTTCAGGAAGAAGCAGCATGGCGGGGGGGTGCAGGGGGGTGGAGGGGGGTAATGAGGGAGAGTGCTGCCTGGGCAGCTCTGCCGCAGCAGAGTGCAATGGGAAACCCCTGGCCGCCTCGCCGAGCGCCGGGCCAGACGCCGAGATGGATGGACACACCCTGAACCAGAGGCGGGCGATGGAGCGGAGGAAATGGATGCATTACCAGAGGGGCCAAATGTGTGTAATATTAGAAGGGCGGAGGGGGATTATAGAGCAATAATACTTAAAGGAAAATAAGTTTCGGTGCCGTCTCTTTTCTGCTGCAGATGCACCTACGTGGCTGCTGATGGGCCGATCAATACGCAATTCAAAGTTGATTATATCAACTCAACTAACAGGATTCACCGGATTAGATAACTCCATCAGATGTTGAGCTGCATTGGCATCAAACTGAGGCTTGTTAGTCCGCCGTCTGTCTGCACTCAAATGGCTCCATTTCTCTTTTCTCGGTTAACCTGGAAAACCGGTTTAAAGCAGAGCAGAGGTTTCCCAGCCATCCACAACTCTGTCTTTACTCTACTGCTGTCCCGAACTCCACCTCTGAGTCTGGTTCTGCAGAAAGTCTCCTCCTCTGAGTACAGCAGGAGGGAATAGAAGAGGAGGATCCAGACATGCAGCATTGTGGGGAAATATTCAAACCCTGTTCTAAGTCACGGATCAGCTGATATAATTGGTTCCTCTCTCTACCAACGTGTCTCTCATGGTTTTTACAGCGTGAGATTTTTTGTTGTAGATAAAGCTCTTCTGATCTCTCTGTGGGAAACTCCAGCCAGTGGAAACTAAAATGTTGTCATTTCCCGCCAGTCTTTCTCACGCTATTGTTAGTTTCTAAAACATAAAGAAATCACAAAGCACTTTTGCCTCCTTCTTTTAAAGCATTTCTCTGAAATGTTCCAAATGTTTTACCTCTTCGTTGGAAATGTCATGAAGGTGGATGAACCCCGTCAGAAGCGTGTCGGTCTCTGAACCACACCTCTGACATGTTGTGAAGAGCCCTTTCACATCAGCCCTGTAAAATCCAGATTTTAGTCCAAATCAGGACTTTCTGGGAAATCCTCTTCATTCATGCGTGTGAAAGCTCCGCTGGTCAAAGATCTGGATCTTTCAGGACAACTCCGGACCCCCCTGTAGTGACTGCTTTTCACCTGATAGCGGCTGGAGATGAGGCTTTGATTAATGTAATAATGACATGTCGACGCCACTGTTTTCATTCCACGTTAGGTTGTTTCGGTTTATTGTCCTCATTTTTCATTCAGTACAAGTCTTTAAACACTTTCCACTAAGTTGTTATTGCTCTCAAGTTGTTCTCTGCTTCCCAGATCACATACTGTCTTTGCAGTGAACTATCAGCGGACTTTCCAACCACTGCAGTGAGAGGACAGGGACATGACAGCCAGAAACCCCTGAGGTTTCTATCAGACCAGCCTCAAGGCCGTGCTGTCAGGGGGCGTTAAGGAAACACCCATAATGCAACAGCAACAGGAGAGGCTTTCTGGATATTTCACTCCAGAAGGTTTCATGAAAATTGGTTTTATATTGAAATTGTCGTCATTTTCCATAGTCATTGTTTTGTTTTGTTAAAATAGCGACATTTTCATCACGAACACTCTGAGCCACAACAAAGAAAAACATTAAAGTTTAAATTTGAAGGTTATTCTGGCACTGTTTTACTGCTCCAGCTGAATGTGGCCTCTCAAATGAAATGTGTTGACTTAGACTGTTTAATATATTCAGACACCAGAGTGGAGTTTTATTTGGACAGATAACGATCACTGCAGCGACCCAGCCTGGTCGTTCAGAGATCTGCGACATTCCCAGTCAGAACAACAGTAAAATGAAGTGCCATGTGCTGAAAGGTATTCTGGGCAGAACAGGGCAGCAGCACTCACTGCATGCTCTTTTTTTTTTTTTTTTTTTCTTAATGGATTTACAGCCATATAATCTAAATAAGTCCAGGCGGCCTGAACATGATTCGAGCCCTAAGTGAGTTTCCCAGATTGGGAGGAATAATCTCCGCAGGAGCTGACGGGGAGCAGACGGCGCTCCGTGTCTGCTGCCATGCTGGTGTTCAGGTTGAGGCGGGCCTGGCGGCGTGGCGGGCCGCCCTGCGCCTCACGCTGAGCCGTTTCCCCGTCCAGATGATTTAGACACATTAGGGTTAATGGGCTAATTACTGCGGCTGCTCGCTGCCTGTTATGCAATATCTGGGAGGATGCGGACAATTGGTTTTGAGCGTGTGACACTGACGGAGCACGTCTGTCCGTCTGGCTGCCTCCCCGCCGCCCTGAGCGCACACACACTTACACACACACGCACCACACACACCACACGCACACCACACACTCCCACTCGCACACAAAATATGGGAGCAATAACCTCTGTGACTTGGCTCGGGTTCATCGGTGTGTGTTTCAGCGATTTAGCCCACCTCCAGGCGCAAAATTGTTTTCTTTGACAAAGGAGAGGCAGGCGAGTGGAAGAGAGGGTGAATTTAATAGGCAGCCTTAATGCACAAATCACAGCTTTAGAGCGAGAGAAGAGAAACACAAGGCCAGAAATGAGAGAGCCGACGCCCCCCCGGCCACCGTGAATCATAATGGCTTTTCAAGGTAGGGAAGAATGAGATGTTTTAGCAAATGAAGACTGAAATACGCTGCTGTGAGACTTCAGGTCGGTTTCAAATGAGGGGAGGAAGTGGGAGGAGGCGCCGCTCGGCACACTACAGGCTAATAAAGTGGGAGTCCTCTGCTCCCCCGGCCCGCCGCCGGTCCTGCTCTGCTGCTCTCAGTAAAAATGCTCTCTTTTTCGCAATCAATAGCCCCATAATTTCAGCCAAGTAGCTGCCCGGGCTGCTGTGGAAGAGCGACAAATCACGGCGGCGGCGGTGCCGTCGCAGCCCGCCCGGCCCCGCCACTCCGAACCGGGAGCCACATATTCTATTTATTTTACTGAATGCAAACTGTGAATAAGATGTGGAGGAGATGCAGGAGACGGAGGGCGGAGGGAGAGCAGGGAGAGCGAGCGGCTCGTGTTTAGACGGCGCTCACAGGCAACGCCGAGGCAATGAGGCGTTTTATACCAGCTGGCTTTGAAGCCTGCGATGTGTTTTGATTGCATTGTTAGAGGCTTTGTCTGAGGTCCAGGCACATCTATTCACAATGCGGCGGCAACACGCCAGGCGGTTTCCTCCCTTCCTGGCTCACATGTGCTTCATTTCAGTCTCACGGTCGACCCCGGCGCACGGAGCAGCGCATCCAGATCAGCGGCGAGGAAAGAATGGATTCCACCGTCCCTCATGTGAAACTCAGGCACCAGACTCTCGGTCTTAATGGAGCCAGAGATGAACCAGACTGTTCATCCTCGTCCCCGTAACAAAGAGACGAAACACTCCTTCCATCTCCGGTCTGAGTTACGAGAAAGAAAATATCAGACCCTCAAAGGAAGCTGCTGTTCAGTTTTTCTCAGTTTTAAATATGAGCTTGGTCCTTTCTTCCAGGTGTTGTTGCCTGAATATGAAGTTTAACTAACTTTAAGCTAAAAAACATGTTTTGCTTCGGTGGTTCTGGTCGGGTTCTGCCCTCCGCCTCTCCTCCGCCAGCCGAATGTGGCGCTGTGACCCCTGTTATGACGCCGTTAAACCCCCCCTTTTTTTATCTCTAGCTCCAAAAATCCAACATGGCAGCCTCCAGCCGGGCTTTAACGTCTGAGGATGCTCCGTCCATCTTACAGTACAGTCAGTGAGAGGGGTTCAAACCCGGGTTCTGGTGCAGGGCAGGCATTACACTTCTTCTGCTGTCAGAGCGAGTGGTGTTTACTGTGTTTATCTTCCGCTGGAGCTCTGCCAACACAAGCTAATGGCCGCCTCCTCCCAGCCTCCAGCCCGGTGCTTCGAGTCGGGTCTCTGCACTCAGCTCCCGTTCGGAGACACTCGGCTGTTATTACCTCCAAACCCGACTCAGAGGAGAAAATCGATCCAGCATTCTGCTCATTCACTATACATATTGATGGCAGGGTGGAACGAGGCCACAGCCGCCTGCTGCAAACAAGTGCTTCACTTGGTTTTCTTTGCATATCCCACATCTTCTGTTTAGTCACTTTAATGCTGGAGATAAAAAAACTCAGAAACCTTTCAGATCTGGGGAAAAACTAGTAAAAAAAAAAAAAAAACATTGAGCGTATCAGGGGTATAAGCATATTTCAGTAATGATCTGTCCATTGACTAACTGGTTGACCATTCCTGAGTTGGAACAGAGAGGATTGTTGAGTGTGTGGATGTGTGTGTGTGAGTTCAGCCGAGCAGCCTGCAGCAGCAAACTGCACATAAAAACCTCCACGTACTTGGAAAGATCAGCCATAAGCAGCTGCTTATAATTAGCTTTTTTTCTTTAAACGATCTCAAGTGTTTGTGTGTAAAATCTGAGGCTTCAACCCTTTTAAAGTGACAAAAAGCCTCGTGTGACGATCACAACCAGTAATTTCACCAGAGCTTGCTGTCAGTCGCCGCCGCCGTGGAGGCATTAAGGTCAATTGTTACACAGGGTGTCATTTCCCTCTCAGATTGTCTCAGTCGGAGATATAAATGTCCCCCAGAAGTGTAATTTTTCAATTATAAAGTTCAGAAACTGTTACAACAAATTTTTGTGTGTTTTTAAAGTAACTTAAAATGCTAATGAATGTCTTTATTATGACGTGAGAGGAGCTCTCTCTGGAGTGCAGCCAGGGCTCGACTGAGAGCCTCACTGTCTGTCCAGCACCATGGACAGCGCCCAGCACCATGGACAGCACCCAGCACCATGGACAGCGCCCAGCACCATGGACAGCGCCCAGCACCATGGACAGCGCCCAGCACCATGGACAGCGCCCATCATCCAGGTTCCTTTGCAAACTCAGGTTAGAGGACGGGATCGAAAACCTTCTGTCACTAATGAGCCGAGAGGACCTTACAGCTGGAGTCTGGAACGCAGATATGAAGGTGGACATGAGCTTCTCCTGACTTCCACTGCTCTTCAGCATCTCTTCAGGCGGTAGCTCGAGCTTTGAGTCTTTGCTCAGCAGTCTCCAGCGCCTCGGCTGTTCATAGCTTGCTGTGTTTCTTATGTACGTAGTAATGTGTAGTTCCCAAGAAATTTCTGGCAAAACCTCAAAGGAGAAAGGAACAGGAATCAAGCTGAAAGTAATTAGAAAGTTAAAGACATTTATTAAAGAATCTGCAAGATGAGACAAGTCACAGAATACAACCTGATCAGGGCTCAAGGAGTAGAGTGAATCTCCCTGAAAAAACCTTTTATAGATTAAAGAAAAGACAAGGACACTTGTTGTTTAGTCTTCATTACCTGCTCTCTAACGCCAAGGAAGGTCAGATGTTGAGACCAAACAGAGAGAAATGAGCCACACTTCATAAAAAGAACCTATAACAATGAATTCTCTACCAGCCACAGTGAGCGCCTGGCCTGCACTTCCTCGCCACTCCGTCTGCTCAGCAGACAGTTTCCTGGTCTTTCTTTGTGTCTGTTTCTTCTGAAAGAGCTCTGTTTTTTCACTATCCAAAATGGGTTTTCATCCACGAAGAAGCAGAGCTGGAGCAGCAGTCCAAAGTGGTGAGAATGAGAAGAAGACCTCTATGCTTCAGTTTGGAAGAATGAAGATAAAGAAAGAGGAGATGGAAGAAGAGAGACTCAGAGAGATGAGTTTCAGGACCGCCTCAGACACATGAAGCCCAGCGATGCTGCTCGCATTAGAATCACTTTGACCGTGGTATTGATCAGAATGTTGTTGCATTTTGGGTGTTCATTTAGGATGTTCATTTGGGTGTTCATTCAGGGCTCAGTCACTGAAACAACAATTTGTCTTAGTAAAAAGTTCTCCTGCTCCCGCTCAGCAGATAGACAGTAAGAGCAGCGTTTTTCTCCAGAGGGTCAGGAACCCCAGTCCAGATTCCCCTGGTCCTGGCCCCAGTCCAGATTCTCTTGGACTTGGTAGTTTTAAAGTTGACAGCCATCATAATAACAGTCCAGCTTGGTCGCTTTTGTTGTACAAATCTCTAAACTCGTCTCTAATGGGTATCTGACTGTCACGGGTGCAGGTTGGAAGGACCCATGCGCAGGCAGCACAGGCTGACTTGAAACTTCTTTATTTTACAAGTCACAGGAGCAAGCAGGGTTGAGCTGAGCTGATGCTGGCAGACGATGGAAGACAGACAGGACACAGGGACAGACCCACAAGGAACCAGCAAGAGGAGAGAGGGGAGCAGAGCTTAAACAGAGGAGACAACAGGTGTGGCACATTAGGGAGATAACGAGACAGGTGAAGAGGCACAGACAGAAACAGGTGAGGCAGGGCAAACAAAGGAAAAAACGGGCCCTGGGTGCCCTCATATGGCCACAGGGGCACAGGGCGTGACACTAGCTATGTCTATGTGCTCAGATTATTTGGAATCATTAGTGTGTTTATCAAAGTCAAACGTGATATGAAGGTTAATCTCTACTGATTTATAATATTCTGCCCGGGTTAAACCACTTACAGAGCTGATATAAAGAGCTCACTGACTCTCATTCTTAACTTAAAAGTGTTAGTCGGAGTTCCCAGTCTGTGGTCCTCAACCCCTTCTGTGGAGAACGAACCATCACTGTGGGAATTTCACAGTCTGAACTTGACAAAATTCGCACCCATCAACAAGAAAAACTGTGTGTTTAGATGGGACTTTTTATTTCTCTTCTATAAATCTGAATGAACCCTAATTCTGCTTTAGAATGACCACGTAAACCCCTGGAAAACTTTTCTCCGAATTAAAGGGCCTGTATCATGCTTTTTTAGCTCGTCCAAATCCTATTATTGGCATTAACATGGTAATAGTTTTTTTTGGCGCTAAGTAAAAGTCATTTTGTGTTAAATAAAGGATTTTCGGAGGTTAATTCTGAAACCCAGAAGAGAAAACGCTCAGTTTCACTGAAAATCCCGCCTCTCCGCCTGTGGACTTTGACTGACAGCGTACTTCAACCAATCGGAGCTGCGTTAGCGTCTCCGAGGGTTAGCTTTAGCTCTTTAGCGTTAGCCTCTCGACACGCGAAAACATCTTTTCCTGTTAGAAACTCACCAAGCGCAGACCCTTCAGACTCTTGCTCTTGCTTGATTGTTGCTTTCAGATGATGGTTAAAGTTATCGCCGTAATCGGAGATACAAAGAGCAGCAACGCTGATTGCCGAGGACCTGTGGGGTGGGGTGGGGGTGGGGGGGGTGGGGGGGGGGCGGTCTCCTCAGTGGAAAATGCGAATCAGCTGCGTGCTGGTCAGAGGAGAGTGCGCGTGTTGTCTGCGCGGTGGTGGGGTGGGAGAAGAGTGGTGGGGAGGAGTTCAACTTTTGTGACGTAGTTAGGTTTGAAGAGTTGAGCTGTTTTCTACCCGAAGGGAGGGGCTGCTGTAGAGAGCAGCAGACTGAAAAAGATTACTCAGACATGCGTGGATGAAGGCAAAGAACATTTTGGGGGTGGTTTTAAAGGGAAATCAACTTTGGGGCAGGCTAAAAACCTGAAAAAAGCGGATTTTGCATGATATATGTCCTTTTAGTTTAAATCTGAATAGATCTGACGGTTTATTCTCCTTTGTAAGCAGAATTATATGCTAATTAGATGACGTCATTCTGGTCTTCTGCTCCATCGTGATGATGCAATTTTCCAAGATGGCGGCTCGCGTCTCGCATTCCAACTCGTATGGAGGCGATTTATTTGATGGCAGCTTTAGAAGAATTGGATATAATGAAACGAGCAGAAGGGAACTTCACAGCGCGGACATTTTCAAAGCTGTAGCGTCAGAGTTCATCGAGAAACAAAGAGGAAAAATGCTGTTTACTTCCGGGAGACGTCAGTATGTCATGGCCGCCCCGTCCAATCAGAACGCTTCACAGACCCCGGAGTGAGAGAGGATTTAATTGTTTGATTTTTCCATGTAAATACCAAGATCATATATGGAATTCTGAATTACTTAATTCAGAATAAACCAATACCGAATTAAAAATGCCAGGAAACCACACTCAACGTTCAAGTGAAAATGCATGTTTTTTACATTTTGGTTTCAGAAAAAAGTTTTGTTTTTACACGACAAGGCTTTGAAAACCAGACCGGTTCACAGTGAAGTGGCAGAAACAATGAAAATGATGCAGTTAGCATGCTGGGCTGCGAGTTAGCGCTGTTAGCTGTTCTTGTAATGAAACTACACACACACACACACACACACACTGGAGAGAACAACACACTCTAAACATTAACGATGGAGAACTGGGACGTTCATGTGGACCTTCAGCCTCTTCCTCTCCTCTTCCTCACTCCTGCGGAGCTCCTCGGCCCGTTCAGCCTCTGCAGCCCCCGGTTCAGCGCCGTCCGGGCCGCCGTCACCTCCCAGACGGGCCGTGCTTCACTCTGCCAACCGCACACATTCCCACCGAGCACCATAAACCAGCTGCAGGCGGAAGCTCGCCCAGGCAGCTCCGCTCAGCGGCGCCGGGCGGCTGCAAACAGGCGCAAACGCGGTGCATCCACAAACACCTTGTAATTTCCCGCAGTAGTCATTAATACCAGCAAATGCAATCAACTCGCTCTGCCAGCTTGTTAGGATTGGCCGTCTCCGACGCCGCCGCCCCTCCTCGGTCCGGCTCAGCAGCACAGCGCTACGCCGACACAGCCGTGCGACAGGCGGACTGCCTGTTCCACAGCGAGAGGCGTCTCCCGGGAGAGGCCCTGGAAGAGCGGCGGCCGTCACGGAGCGAGGCTCGGCTGGCTCCAGCTGCAGATGGTGGAAGTGACTGAAGACCGGTGGGGTTACAGAGGAGGGCGGGGGCGGGGGGGGGGCGGGGGAGGGGGAGGGTTGGGGTGGGGGCAGGTTGGAGGATGATGAATGCAACAAAAGGCCCCGTGGTTTAGGCTCTGATGAAGTGTCACCGGCGCACAATAAGGTGGGGATTAGTCTCTCTCCGTCAGGATACAGCGAGCAGCATCAGCAAATGAATTCTAACTTATCAGTCAGCTCTCAGACGAGTGTGTGTGTGTGTGTGTGTGTGTGTGCGTCTTATTAAACAGCACATGTGAGGAATGCAGAGGTTGGGAGGTTGATTGGAGCCACATATTCTCCCAGACTGCAGCAGCACTGTGTTTTCACGAGGCTCGACAGTGATGTTTATCTGTTTCACCGAGGCTCTGCTCACACGACGCCGTTTCAGGTGGAAACATGACGTTTTGGGGTTTCGTTTCAGAGAAGTTTCGCACACAGCAAGGTTTTGTTAACGATGTCTGTTTCCATGGAGACGCTGAAAACAGTGTATTTGGTGAATCGGGACACAAGTTGGCGCCGTTTGTTGCTTCATGCTGTAAACATTAACAGTAGAGAACAGAGACGTTCAAAGTTGGACTGTTCTTACAGTGACTGTCAGCTCTGCATATGGACTGACATTTCCACCGAGGCAGAGATGGAGCATTTTCAAAAAGTTGCATTTTCAGTTTCCTCTTTTCACTTGTAAACCCTGTAAATGGGGCCCAAGACCAGGATCAGTTCAACTTCATGCTCACATATGCTGTGATACGGGAATAGCCAGTAATGGTTTGACTGGCGTCCAGCGCAGGGATTCAGATGAAGGTTTTGATACGTTATGTTCATGATGCGTTGATTGGATGGAGCAGAACCTCCTCTTAGCACAAAGTGACACAGGAGAAGTTCTCAAGCAGATCAGGAGTTTCAGCAATTAAATCTGAATTTGGCAAAAGTAAACAGCCCAAGAGGTGATCTGATCTGATCTGATCTGATTTTATCTGCATTCTGCATTCTGGGATCGTCTCCAGAAGTCCACTATAATGATGTGTGAAATTAAAGTTTTTCTTTATGATCCAAGTAAAACCAGCACAGCTACACTCTATAAATAAAAACACTGGGCCTTCAAAAATATATATGTTAACCTTTTTCCACTAGAATTTTAAGTTGAGCCATTTGCTGGCAGAATTCCAACAATTCAAAGCAGTAATTTGAGTATTCTGAATTACCACTAAAACACATTGGTAAAATAAACTGAACATGAATGAGAGTTGATCCAATATAATGTTTGAAGTCCGGTGAAGAAACTTTTTGGCCACAATAAAACACATTTCTTAGTAATTAATTTTCCAAGCCACTTTGTCTGGCTGCTGGAGTTAAAGGTGCTGTAGGCAGGATTCCGCATCTCCGCCATCTTGCTTAGGGTTACCTAAGCATGGTAACGCTGCACCCTCGTGGTAGTGCAATTATGCTACACCCCTAAAGGATTATCAGTGGATACTCTAACATTTAATCCAAAGAAAACACAGAAAAATTAGCACTGACTAGCAAAATCCTGCCTACAGCACCTTTAATCCCAGCCGCCTTGCCCGAGGGCAGGGTCAGCCCTGGACACTTCTCTCGTCTGTCACATGACCAACTAACCATGCAGCCTCATGTTCACACCAAGGTGCAACTTAGAGTCACAAAAGACCCTCACTAGCATGTTTTTGGACCGTGGGAGGAAGCCGGAGCACTGGGAGGGAACCCACGCACAGGGAGAACATGCAAACTGAACATAGAAAGGCCCCGGCCGGAATCTGAACCCAGGATGTTGTTGCTGTGAGACAAGACCGCTCGTTACTGTTTGGCAGGCTCCGCCCAGAATGACCTCCTGGGAAACAGGCTATCATGATTCAGCTGCACAAAAACAGTTGAGTCTTTTTCTAGAGGTGGAGATTTTTGATGGGACAACAAAGACTTTAGAAAGGACTTCAGTGTTTAAAAATAAACACAACATTAATGTTTAGACTCTTTTCCAGCGACGTTCAGGCTCACCACGCGCCGTGCCTGCTCTTCTTTCATGACCTGGAGAAAAACTCCTCAGCCAAGCCGCACAGGAACCCCCAGAAATTAGGTGTAGCTGCAGAGATGAAATGATTACAACAGTCTGAGGAAGAGGAAGACGGTGTGTGTGTTTGTGTTTGTTTGTGGGAGCCTGAGGGAAAATAGCTCTCAGATGACAAACACCTGGCGAAAGGTTGTATCAGGAGTATTGGGAAGCAGGGAGGAGACGTCGGAACATGGAGACCCGACAGCAGCTGAGGAGCTGTCCCTGGTGCTGAACATGAACAACATTCAGAAAAAAATGTTCAAATCAATAAGATACATTTATGAAAATTAGCAATATAACATGATTTGAATAAACAAGTGTAATCCAGGTCAGGACCTGGCAGAGGGATGACAGAACCTTTAATGTCTCAACAGCTTGTCCGTAATGAGGGTCACGAATTGGCAGATTTTTCAAGGTCAGTCCATGTTGGTGTTTCTGTCTCACTCCAGACTTCCTCACTCTCCCTTCAGTAAATGAAGTAAAGATCGTTCTCTTTCAAACATGCACATAATTTACCTTTCAAACATTTAACTGAACTTCTTTACCATTTCTGTCCTTTTTAATACAATGTGAAGCATAAATTGTTCTTTTTGCCTCAAATCAAACACTCAAATGAAATGCAGTTTTCTTTTTAACTTCTCATTCATCACATTAACTGTCCTAAGGTTGCCATTAATTTATTTACCCTTAGAAATGAAACATGGTTGTTTAAAATGAATTTTTAACAGACATTGAGCGCAGGCTGTGCTGTGAGCAGGAGAGGGAAACTGAGGGCCGTTTACACACAAACAAACCCTGTTTTACACGAGCAGAACTCAAACTGTTTTATGATCAACTGAAAATGTTAAACTCTGCTTCTCCGGTTCTCTGAATTAGCTTTTACACCAATACCATCCATTGTGTTGAAATGCACGGTGGAGCATCTCATCCTGAAGCCTCCAGGTTGAAGAGTAGTGAAAGAAAAACCAGAACGAGCAGCAGTGAGTGACAGTCGCTCGCCAGAAGCCCCTTCCTAAAACTGGAGGATCTATAAATAGGCCTGCCAGCTATTTTAAAAGCACAACCTCATTTACAAAAGCATGTAATGGCAGTACAGAGCGGCGGAGGAGAGGAACAAAAGGCTTTCTCCGCCGCCGCTGCAGCTGGGAGCTGTTGATTCATGGCTCCATGTGCGAGATGTGGATGCGTTTTGTTTACCTGCAGGTGTAAGATTACAGGAGTGGAAATGTGAGCAGCGCAGCTCCAGCCGTCTCGCTTTTATTCACATTTACAGACGGAGCCTCCTCCTCCGCAGGCGGCAGCAGGAACAAAGGGAAGGTGTGTGTGCACCGCGCTCCTCCTTCACATCGGTTAACATCTGAGCGCCGCCGTCTCATCTGGCTGCAGGAGTGTTTGTCTTCACTGTAATAAATAACGCTGGAATGGAGATCAGGAGTCGGACGGTGGCGGCGCTCTTTGATCCGGCCAATCATGAGCATCTGTCCAACGGGCGGCAACTTTTCTATAGCGCTGCTGCTGCTCATGAGCACCACGGCAGTGCTGACCAGTTGCTCAGTAGAGGGGCAGTGAGAACGGCGACGGCCTGCAGACCGTCAGAATCCAGCTGTGCGAAACACCAGGAGCTCAAACAAAGAGCTCACTTTTTGATGCATGTCTGGAATGGCGTGTGTTTTCGATGGTTGTGTGTGTTTTGAGGTGTTTTAAGGTTTTCCTCCTCCGGCTCCCTTCTGTTTTCTGACAGACCTGCTAACGTGTCTGTGCTGTGAAGCCCGGACCTGCAGACACACCAGGCGAGAGCAGAGGAAGCGGCGGCGGCGGCGGCGGCGCTGATGGAGAGAGATCTCCACCGCCGAGCCCTGGAACATCGTGCTGCCTTGATTAAAGCCTTCAGCATCCGCCGGCTGAGTTTAACATGCAGGGGAGCGGGAGCAGGCGAGCGAGGGGGGGGGGGGGGGGGGGGGGGGGGGGCGGATGGTAAAGGAAGCAACCTGATGGAGGAGACAAGAGAGAAAGAGAGAAAGAGAAGGAATGCATGAGGATGAATGTGAGACGGACGCCTAGAGGAGACTGAGCAGGACGTCTCAGCCGCCATGTGTGTGTTTCTATAAATGTAGACCCTGTGTTTAAGTGTGTCACTGCTGCTGCATGTGTGTGTATTAAGTAGGTTGGTGTGTGTGTGTGTGTGTGTGTGTGTGTGTGTGTGTGTGTGTGAGTGTGTGTCAGAGGACTGTAGGAGGAAGAGGAGGAGGAAGAGGAGGAGGAGAGGCTAACAGCATATTAACAACACTAAGAGTAGGTGGGAAGCAGCTTACTGCCTATTTTACAGCAATTAAACACCGCAGTGGGTTCAGCCTATAGTCTGCTGCACCCCCCCCCCCCCCCCCCCCCCTTTCTTTGTGTCTCCTCTCTTCTTCTTCTATGTCTCCCACTTCCTCTCCGTCTGGCTCTTCACCTGTGTGGACCCCCCCCACCCCCCCATCCTTCACGCTCGCTGCCTCTCGCCGCCCATCATCGCACGCTCCCGTCCTGCTCGGCTTTGTGGGGCCGGCGTTCTGCTGCTGCTGTTGAAACATCTGTCACAGCGGCGGTTGTGAATGCGCCTCCACCCCCATCTCACAGCCGTTTATCTGCACCGTGTGGAGGAAGCGGGAGAGCACAGTTCGTCGAGTGTGCCTTGTCTGGCTCTTCAAAAGGCGGCGAGTGTGTGTGAGTGTGTGTGAGAGTGTGTGAGAGTGTGTGAGTGTGAGTGAGTGGAGCCATCCATCCAGATGTGCACTCTATTGTAGCTAATGTGGCCTTTCACTGGGAAATCTTCTGTCAACCGACATGAATCAGGCTGTAGTGTGAAGTCTAAGCAGGTGGCACGGTGGCGTAGTGGAATGCACCCCCGTCACACCCAGAGCATCAGTGTTTGATTCTGCTGCAGGGAGAACATTCCTGATCTGGTCTTTCTGAACAAAGACATGATGGTTGGTGGGGCAGGTCGTTTTCCAATACCAAGGTAAGTGGTTCAATACCCCATCTGGAATTTTCCATGTGTGGAAGTGTCCTTGAGCAAGACACAAAACACTGAACCTGAAGTTCAGTTCAATTTTATTTATACACTTTCAAATTTCTGCTTTCTGCTGTTCCTGTGAGGGTTTCAGAGAGGAATGAAGATGACAGACTGATTGCAGAGAGGGATTCAAACCGTGGTTCCAGTCAGGGGGTTGGGATTGTGGGGAACCTCATGGTCTGTCCATTCGAATGTCCATTATTCTTTGCGTGCACGTGTGAGTGGCTTCACTGAAAAACAAACAGCAGCGTCACGCCACGGACGTTTTCAGCGTTTCTGCCGTTTCCATGGAAACGGACATCGTTTTCAGAACACTGCCGTGTAAACCTGAAGCCTTTCTGACTGACCGTTGTTTTCGCCTGTGGATCCTCTGGTAATCCAGAGCGCCTGGACGACAGGAGGAGCTGCACTTCCCTCTCTCTTCTCAGTCCTGTTCTACCTGCCGGGCGGCTGCCGGTACCAAACCCCTCCGTTGTTGGTGAGCCTCAGTTGTCGCTGCCAAATGAAAGATTCATTCATTGGTCGACTGCAGTCATCGGTCAGGAACGACGCTACCAGATAAAAGCTAGCTCTAATGTTCCTCTCCTGGTTCTGATCCATCGTTTGTCGAAAACATCGCCCCCCGCTGGTTTCTTCTGCAATCACACCCTGACCACAAGTGATCTGACACTAATGTGTGAGTGTGTGTGTGTGTGTGTGTGTGTGTGCGTGTGTGTGTGTGTGTGTGCGTGTGTGTGTGTTTCATCAGTTTCTCGGCCACGCTGATGAAAGGCAGCAGCAGCAGCAGCACCGAGGGAAATACCTCCATACGCCGTTCACGTGGTGCTGCTTTAATATGATATATGATATGATATTACAGCCCAAAACAGGAGGAAATTTAATCTGCGCTGCCTGCAGTGACTCTGCAGATCACCTTCTTCCCTCCCGGTGCCCTCTCTTCACTCAGCTTCCCGTTCAATGAGGCAATTTCCAGAAAATGACTCATTTGATAGATCACCCCACAGGCTCTGGGTTCTGGCTCCCAGACCTCGAGTGAGAACCCATTACAAAAAACAAAAAAAAACCAAACCAGAATGTACGTCTTCATCAGCGATGTGTTGTTCCTGACGCTTTGCAGCCACAAAGAGCAGCGGAGGAGCGAGGAGGAGCGAGGAGGATGGGAGCGGAGCGAGGCTCCAGCTCATGGAGAATACAGATGGAGGCAGGCGCTCGGCGCTGCACACTGGGCTCATTTGCAGCCCTGTGTGGAGCCAGACTTGATTGATTGTTTCCATGGTGTATCTTGATGCACATTCAGGCATGAAACTGTGAACCACAAAATATCCAGAGTGGGTGAATGACACTGATTGCCGCTCCGGTTTGATGCCGCGGGTACAAAGAGGGGAGCGCGTCAGGAGAGCGCACGCTCCAGCCTTCAGTCCTGAGGACGGCGGGAAATGAGTTTCTCCACGTTGTGTGTTTAAAATGTAAATATTGGATTTAATTGGCTCTGTAATGAGTAACCTCTGACTCTCAAATATTCACTTTCAGCACATTAGTCAAAGCTGAAGCGGATTCTCTGAAAATGGAGCGACTCAGTGTTCAGTCATTTAAACACACTGTTTGAGTTAGTGTGAAGTAACAATAAGTGTCACTACTGCCAGACATTTTCAAGAAAACACTTCAAATGTTGGGTCTTGGTCTTAGTCTTGACTCAGTCCCTCCTCATCTCGGTCTTGGGAACCTCTGCTTTTTGTCTCGACTCAGTCTCACTTCCTTGAAGTCTTGGTCTTGGTCTTGACTCCAACCAACTTTTTACTGAAATCAAGGATCTGAAAATAACAAAAAAATTTATTCAAATTCTAATGACTAAGAAGTTGAAATGACTAAAAGTTTGTATTACTATTTGTATTAAAACCTGTGAAATTAAGAGCTCAGTCAAACTAAGAGCATATAATGATGAAATGATCCTGTATTCATCTGAAACATACTTCATCCATTTTAATGCTACTTTAATAATGTGTTTCACATTTTTCGCCTCGTCATTGAAGAAACATTCCCTTCAAACAGTCTGACTTCTCCATCAATGTGTCTTGGTCAAGTTTGTTTCTTTCAAAATGAGAGTTCTGGGCTGTAACAACTTCAGTGGGCGGGGCTAGACGTCACACTTCCTGGTTCCACAGCCAATCAAACATGACTTTCTGAGGTTGCCAAACAAGCACTGCAGCGATCTGTATTTTATGACTGCGCGGTCGGACGTGCTCCACGAACACCGGTCGTGCGCACATGTGCCGTGCGCGCGAGACGGCGGTCATGTATGTGTGATTCACCTGCGAAGCAAATCGTGTGCATGCGCAACTGTCAGCAAGCAGCAGCACTGTCAACTGTCAGCGCAACTGTCAGAAAAGTTACCACAGGGAGAACTGGCTCGTGGCGGCCAAGCGTTCATAGCGACGTCGCTTTTTGATCCTTCGATGTCGGCTCTTCTCGTCATTGTGAAGCTGAATTCACCAAGCGTTGGATTGTTCACCCACTAATAGGGAACGTGAGCTGGTTAGACCGTCGTGAGACAGGTTAGTTTCACCCTTCTGATGATGTGTTGTTGCAAAGCAATCCTCATTCAATCCTCAGGCAATAGTGCCTCACCCTAGCATAGAATGCCAGGGTGAGCCACACGGACTGTCTAAACTCACTTAGAACCTGCTATCTGAAGGGGAGGAACTTGACATGACGCATTACACCTTGCATTACGCATTGAACCTTTAATATTGAGTTTCACCAACCCACTGACCTGATGTGGGAACGTCCACATTCCTTACACCAACAACAGTCAGTTGAAGACAGTGAGCTAATGGACGGAAAACATCTAAAGCATAAACTTACAGTCTGATTAATTAAGATCCTGCACACAATCTGAATTAAAGAATTTCACACTTTCAGTTTGCGCATGATACATGATTTATAACGTAAAGCACCATGAATGATATCAAAAATGAACAATTTAATCAGGTTTTGTGTTCTTCAGACTCTGCTGGACATAAGTACATTGATAAAATATAATTAGACATTTCTAAGTTGGTGATTTTTGGAAAGGTTTTCAAATGAATTGATTCACTGCAGAAAATAAATCTAGATTTAGAAAATGAAAATCGCTAAAGTAAAACACCAAAAACATCCTATAATACTAGCAGGCTCGCTTTAAGAAAACAATCTGCATTTCCCAATTTCTGTGTCTTGCCTCCTGCTGAGCGGTCCTAATGAAGTCGTTCTGCTGTCCACCGAGACAATGGAATGGACGAGAGTGGAGATTTGGACAAGTGTGATAATCAGAGCGTCTCTAAACCTGCAGCTCCTGCAGAGTCGCACTGAGTCTATTTAAGCCCCGTTTACAGCGTCTTCAAGTGGAAATGAAAACACTGTTGTATTTCATTTGTCTGTTTGTGTGACAGCGGTGCTCAGAGCACAGGCGCCGTGGACGGACAATACGAACGGTGTTTTCCTCAAGTGTCATGCCTGGGAGTCCAACCAGCTGTTGGAATCAGACTGATGCTCCGACAGGCTGCCGTACATCGCCGGGTGAAGCGTCTCAGTGACCGGAGTCACGGTGGACCATGTTTCTGTTGTTCGGTGATGATCACAGCCGCGGTGCCAAAGCGCACCCATCACCTCTTCCAGGCCGAATCACACCGGGCGGCCGGCGCCGATAAAATATTCAGCGCTCTCAGACACACAGAGAGCGAGGGGGAGCGAGATGAAAAGATCCAGGCTGACTCACCCCGAAGGTAAGGAGGGTGAAGGAGTCGGCGAGTGGACAGCTGGTGGCTGCTGTCTGCTGGCTGTCATGTTAATGACGGCGGAAACTTCCACTCGCACTCTCTGTGGAGGGGTGCTTCTGCAACACGCACGTTTTGAGTTACGTTATTGGCGGTGAGTCCGCGGTGAGGTCAGGCGTACCTGGCTCTCAGGCTGACGACGGCGGCGCTGATATCACAGCGGCATCACGCTCTAATGTGTCTGCGTCTGTCCTCATTCGTCCAGGGACGGGCCGATTTGTGAGCTGCCTTTTCAAGTTCCCACTGCATTTTCAGGATGCTCATTGTCAGAAATATGTCTGCATGTTCCCATTTATCCAAGCTATTACGGACAATGCCTGAACCATCCTCTCCTCGTCATCCTGGTTGGACAAAGCAGCAGCTGCAGTGAGACGCTCCAGTCAATGTGCTGCAGGGCCACGAGCCTCAGGAGACCCTTTGTCCTCAGAGCCACTGGACAACGTAACGACCGGCCACGTCTTTCTCTGCGATGTTAGCTATCTGGGCTGACGCTCTGAGTGTCATTTTATTCTGATTCATTTAGTTTTATTGTTGTCATGATTTCATTTGTGGAATTTTAGCATTCTGTGAGCTGCTGGACACCTTAAAATTCTCCCTGGGATTACATTACATGGGATACATACACAACTGGCTTGTGGCAGCCAAGCGTTCATAGCGACGTCGCTTTTTGATCCTTCGATGTCGGCTCTTCCTATCATTGTGAAGCAGAATTCACCAAGCGTTGGATTGTTCACCCACTAATAGGGAACGTGAGCTGGGTTTAGACCGTCGTGAGACAGGTTAGTTTTACCCTGCTGATGGTGTGTTGTTGCAATAGTAATCCTGGGGTTACAAACCAATATGATGGGCATTAAAAAATGTTGAATTGTCAGTTGTTCTATAGGTTTATTGAAATAAAACAAATTACATTGTACATTGTAGTCAATGTTGTTCGCTACACTGACATAAATTAACATGATTCATCTTAATTCAAAACACTTTCTGTCCTCAGATATCAAAAGAAACATTCAGCCGCACCAAAATGTAGGAATGAACACTTGGCTGTAATGGAAGTTTGTCTTGGCGTTGCCGTCCCTTGTCGTGGTCGTGCAGCAGCTGGTGTTGGGCCTCAGGTCGCTCCATGTCACAGCATTCGTCTTTACTGACCGGGGAAAAGCTTCAGTGCAGCCCTCTCGCTGGAGAGATGGCTGTAAAACTCCAGCTGACTGCAGGCATTATTTGCATTCACCTTTATTCTTATTCTTGTCATCAAATCAAAGCTGTCTTTGTCGTCAAAATGAATAAGTTCACGGTGCTGCCGTGGCTAGCACTCAGGTTTGGGGCTCTTTCTTTACTTTGAGAGTTCCAATTTCTCAAGATCTGGTGAAGTAGTGTATTTTAATTGAACGTAAAGAGTAAAAAAAGTGAAGTTGTCTGCGTTTTCTTGGTGACCGACCTTTGACCTGTTCAGGTAAGCTGGGATCAGCGACAGTGTCTCTGAAAGTGGACTGGAGGTCCAGTGATGCTGTAATTGTCAAAAGTCTTGTCAGAACAGTACACTCAGACCAGGTTCACATTTCCAACTGATGGTAATCTTTGGTTGCGTTGTGCTTGTTGTTACCGTGACACTGGCGTTACAGATTGCTGTAAAATGGCACTTTTTGAAAACTGCTTTCAGAGTGCATCATTTCTGATAAACTTCAGTCAACGCCTCAACGCTTCAGTTGCCAGATAAACAGAGAAAATAAACTTCCTGAGATGCACATTACAGTACATGGGCACAACACTTTCTGTCAATAGATACAGTGATTTAACAGCACAAGTTATTGCTACTCACTACACCATCATCCGCATACATGGAGAGACATTTCTTTCAGACCAGGGGTCTGCAACCTGAGGCTCTGGAGACACTTGTGGCTCTATGGCCCTTCTGTAGTGACTCCTGAAGTATTTACAAAATTATCGTTAAATCAATATTTTTATCTTCATTTATTTTATTTACACATAAGAGTCCATTTCAAATTGAATTTTATCCATTCGATAAAATAAGGATTTCACAAAACGGCACAGAAATTAAAATGGGGGAAAAAAAGATAAGAAGACAACGAAATAACAATTCCAAAAAAAAAATGATCAAAATGGAAAATAAATCTTCAATGTAAAGAAACAACAATAAAAAAATGCTTAAATGCCAAAAAAATTAAAAGTTATAAATGGTTTAATAAATGATAAAATGGCAAAATACTGAGAGAAAAAAAGGTTCAAAACTACAGAATTTCTGAAACTTTAGAAGCCTGGTTTAACTATAATTTAAAGGTTTTGCAGATCCAGATAAACTTGAGATATCATTTAAAAATGAGCATTTTACACAGTTTACACTCTGTGCAGTTACTGCAGTAGAACTGATATGCATTTTATAGCCTATTAACTAACAAACTACATATATTTATTGGCAACTCAATAAAAATGTGGGTACCACATACAGAGAAGATTGGGCACCATCCTTTTATCGCACCACACTCCATGGTTTACCTCCGCACCTCACAAAACACATCACGTCTGTCATGTGCTGCTTTGGCTGCACTTACTCCTCCACACCACAGGGGGCGCTGTGCTCTGACAATTCAACACAGGCGCCATGTCGAGTTACAAAGGGTTTCTTTTTTTTTCACACTTCTTTATTTACAACAAACACACAAAAACTCTTACACTCACTTTGACACATCTTTCACACATGATGGAAAATCACAAATAAAGCTCTATTTGTTGGTTGCACATCCCTGTTTTAGACACTTACTACTGGTGATGACGGATAGCTAAAATGTTCTTGAATACTTCCATTGCACCTTTCCCTGCTTGCGTGTGGTTTCATTACAAAAACACAGCGTCAGTTGAGAATATTTAATGTTTGGGTCTGTTTAGCTAAAAGGACAAAGGTTCACTGTGGAGCAGGAAATCTCTCCAGCAAACCCAGCGTCTCTTCACAAGCAGCCGGAGGGAAGCGTCTTAACATGGAGAACTGAAAGAGTGAGTTTCATCCAGATGGCAGCTCTCACCCTTTCACAGACAGCGTGGCCCCTCAGGACAGTCTTGATTTCAGCTGGTAACCAGGTGTTCTGGAAGTCTAGACTTCATAAGCACAGAGACATTAAAGAGAGAACCTTGCCTGACAGCTCAGCTTTACCTCCACTGCGTCCGTCATGATGAGAAATGAGCCTATTTGTAACTTCTAGAATTAACATTTGTAGTTTTCATTATCAGCATGTCCCAATAACTCTTTGAAAAAGTCTTCAGCTGATTCAAAATTGCTGCAGAGAAAGTGCTGACAGGAGCTAGGAGGAGAGAGATCCTATCTCCCCCTGATTGGTTTCTCCTAATTAGCGAGTGGAATCCACAGTTCTCCTCTTAACAAACAACAGCTTTAAAGAGGCGGGTTCCATCATGACCTAAAGAGCTGTTATATCTTTATTATCCGGCAGAACATTTAGTTTCTCTGGGAGCTGATTACTGGAGTTTTAGTAGAAAGGGAGGCAGGTCAGTGTCTCCTGAACCAGCTCTCTGCTTCAGTGTGGAAGCTTCAGTCAATCCCGACTCTGAAGATAAAGAGACAACCTTCCTGTTGGGTTAATGTTACGCTTCAGTTTGAACTCCTGAGACTTTTTCTCCTTTCTCCTCTTCCCATACGTGACGGCGATGCGTTGCCACGTTTTGCTGCTGTCCACAATGCTTTAAACACCTCTGTTAAATATGGACGACGCCCTGCAGGAAGCTAGCTTGTAGCTCACCGCTGCAGACTGCTGGGCTGAAGCTGATGTTCACAGTCACTGTCTATGTTTCTCATTTCGACTGGATACAAAAACTCTTCACCTGGATGGACTCTCTCACCCTATCAGGACTGAGGAGCTGATCCACAAACCAGCCGCTTCACACTCCGCTGCCAGCGCTCCCATTGATTTGAACAGGTTAGCGCCATGCGAGTCCACAGCTTTGTGAATGGAGTCCAGAACAAGCAGCTCTCAGTGTAGTTTCAGGTGAGAACATGAGGTTATTGACCGGAGCGACCGGCTCTAATCATTACTGGATCTCTGGGAACAGCGGCGGTTTAACCATCCATCTCCATGCAGGTAATGGCTTCTGTGGCTACGAGCTGCTTTCTCCTGCACCCCTCACACATCCGCCGCCTCAGACCACAGCTGCAGCTCCAATCTCGCCGCTGCCAGCAGATATGTGACAGCCGGGACGCTTCAGCGTACTCCAGAGTTTCTCCTACCTTCCCGTTCCTGCCCGACTGGAAACTCAACATAATACTCAATCGCAGGAGTATTAAGCAGATGAGATATGTTTTATTTACTGGTTGCCTGTAGCCACGTTCGATATGAGGGGATGTGAAAAGGTCCGGATAAAGACGTTCCGTTAATGGTGCTGCAGTTTAGGCCTCCTTATCTTTAATTGGTATTCCAGTGGCCTCTGCGTTCTGAAAGCGCCTCCCGAAGCGTCGACGAGTCTTGCGCTGTGTGTCCTGTGTGAGTCAGCCGCTCGGCTCGGCGGAGACGGTGTGAAGAGCCTCTCATCAGCTCACACTTCAGCCCTGATGAATATCACTGATGAGGACCATTTAAAGTCCTGGTGAGGTGTGAATGTATGCACTGCATGAGTGTCACGCACAGCCGGACATCTGGGTGAGCGTCTTGCCTGTGTGAGTCTGCATGTTCCTCCTGGGCATGAGTGGGTTTTGTCTCGGATCCTCCCAGTCAAATACACACACCTGATTAGCATGAGGTGCATGTTTTTCCATCGGTGTTATTGTGTGTGGTTGTCTCAAACCTGACTTTAATAAAGCGGGATGACTGCAGCCAGATGTATGTCACTATATATTTAGATATATGTGTGTGTTTGTTATGTGTCTTTATTCCTGCTTTGATTTCAGCTACAGTCATGCATTTCAGCAGATCTAGTGGCAGAAATAAAGAAAAAAACCCTGAAAACATTATAAACGGTTTCCAAGGCAGTGTTTCAACCAGAAAGAAATTGTTGAAAAGTTTCATGTTTACATGGCAGCATTTTGAAAACAATATCCTTTTACACAGCAGCAGTAGGAATACTGCTGAAAAAGAGGAATAATGGCGAGAACACACACATCACACCAAGCTGAATTGTTTTCTCTTTTGTGTTTTTATTGTTTCTGAGCACAGTTATCATGTAAACAGCATCTGAAATGCAACGTTTTGCATTTTCCCTTACAAACGTTGCCTAAACTGGACCTCAGTTTCATCATCTGTCTGTTAAAATGTCTTATGTTTTGGCGAATTTCATGAAAAATACGAAAGCAGCAGAAGCAGCATCATAACTTGCAGGCAGAAAGCCACCGTGAGCGTGGACGTAAAATGAGAGCAGACTTCAATTCAGTGCAGTTAATTTGATTTATTTACCTGACATTCCTTCTTTCGCTGGATCCAGGAGCAACAAAACAACAAAGACTCAACGAGAAGCAGGAATTAGAGGAGGGAGCACAGGCAGTTGGAAAAAGACACCAAGTTAATTATAGGCAATGGAAGGAGATAAATGCATGGGGAGAAAGAGAAAAGTCAGCTCGCTGCAGTAAATGACATCTCTCAGCAGTACCCGAGCCTGATTTACCAAGATACTCTATATAATGGGGTCAATTACATGCTCCCACAAATAGATTGCATTTTCAGTGCATTTGCAGATGATGATCATTATTGCTGGCGTTGACCATGAAGCGATCGGAGGAGTGTAGAAATCCATACATGAATGTGGGAGAACAATACGTCTCTGTGAGGACATCAGTTACAAAGTCAAAACAAGAGAAAAGACTGCAGGAACTGAGAGGAGGTGCTGAATATCTCATGGCAGAGGCTGCTGATAAAAGTTGTAGTTATCAAGCAGAGGAAGTGCAAAGAAAACACTTTCAGACTTTATAAATCACGTTACATGCTGGAAATGACTCTGATCATAAAGTTCAGCTTTAGTTTGTGAAGTTTGCCAGACTCACCTGGTGTTTAACTTTCCTGATGTGTTTGATCAATTTTGTGCGTTCTGTTTGTGTAACTTCATCAGCGTCAGCACGTGTTGTGTGCTTTTAAAACCACAAACCTTCTAAACCTAAAGCAGCAGATCAGGGTGTCCTAATCAATCCAGCCCAAACCGAGCAGCTCCAACTTTGACTCCGTTTACATGAAGTTTCAATAGAGACACATCAATATTGCTTTTTCATTATATAAACCGTATCTGTTTCCATGGAAACGGCAGAAACACTGAAACATATATGGATGTAGTTTTCCTGTTGGGCCATTAGTGGCTTACACACACACACACACACACACACACACACACACACACACACACACAGAACAACACAGTATGTTCTTATTGTCCGTCCACTCACTCTGGAGCACTACTTCCACCGTCTCCATGGAAACAGTCCCCGTGTTTTAAAAAAAATTACTTTTTCCACTGTTTGCATGATGGAGTCGGAATGTTTTTAAAAAGTTGTGTTATCATCGACTCTGACTGTTGTTGGATAAAGAGATACCCCAAACATTTTAAAACCTGAAAACATGGAAACTAAGTCTTGAAGAAATGGTCGGAGAGCTGAAAGTAGAGACGCTCGTGTCCGACGGATCGCTCGCTGTGAGCCTGACGGCTGAAGGCTCCGCCTCTCGTTCCGCCTTTGAGGAAAACCTGGAGTCGGGAGCACTCTGAGGGGAAGTGTTCCACTTGGATAATGTGGTGCTGTCAAATGATGAAGATATGATCGACCCTGATTGTAAAGACGGGCTGAGAGTCATTGTGAAGTCTGCCCTTACAGGAAGCCGGTGAAGAAACGCCAGGGCACGAGGGAATACGAGTTCCTGTCAGCTCAAGGCTTTCCTGAGACACTTTAAAGAAAAGACACTTTCTGAAAACCGCGCCTGACTCTGATTAACTGTCAATGCCTTCCAGGCCTTCCTACGTTCCTGTTGGCGTCGCTCTTCCTGTCCTGTTTGTGTTCACACAGCTTTTTAGGCCCTGTTTTCACACCTTTAATGTTTAGAGTGTTTCGTTCTCCGAGCAGATTTTCAGTACAAACTTTAAAAGGATACTTCAACATTTTGGCAAATTGGCCCATTTAGCGCAATTCCTTAGTCATTTGGAACAGCATACTTACTTTTGTTGTGAGGGCGAGCTGTTGTTTATTCAGAGGTGAGTCGGGGAAGGTTTTCGAGTTACGCTGTGAAATATTAATGCAAAATTACCAGATTGAGTTGTTTATGTGAAGATTGCTAAGACGGAACTACTTACTAAACATGGCGTCTGGGCGTAGTGATTTCAAAAGAAAAAGTAGTTCCCAGTATTTGCTTCAGTGTCGTAACGCTACAATATTATTTGTTGGTGTTCCACAGCGTAGTGAATGTGCGGATTATAACGTGTCCACCAAAGTGTTTTGGGGTTGTTGGATTTTGTATTTGATGAGTTTGACGAGGGGGAACAAAAATACCGTTCACCTCTATTGTGTCTGTCCTGAAAACCTTCCCCGACTCGCCTCTGAATAAACAACAGCTCACCCTCACAAAAAAGTAAGTATGCTGTTCGAAATGACTAAGGAATTGTGCTAAATGGGCCAATTTGCCAAAATGTTGAAGTATCGCTTTAAAAGCACCAACTCGTGGCCTGACATGCTAACTACGATGTTTTCAGCATTTCTGGCGTTGCCGCGTAAACGTGCAACTTTTCTGGTACACAAACACAAAAACATTGTGTTTTCACGTCGTCTGGTAAACTGGACTGAAGTTTAACAGCTGAGTTATTGTAAAGAAAAACATGGAAATGTCCAATTTCTATGTGTTAAAACTAAACAAAGACGTCAACTGTTTGCTTCAACGAGACTAAAACAGTTTATTGGACTGAAGTCTAAATTGCTCAGTTAGTTCAGTTTCACTAAATAAAAACGGGACTGACTCTAATGAAGGACGGACTGACTAAAACTGGGACTATATTTTTAAAGAAGCTGAATTAGCTCACACCAACACTCAGAGGAGTGTGTAAGTGAAGAGAGATCCAGCTCCGAGACTTGACGGTCCCCCTATAGACGAGATAATCTGATGAGATTCTGGATCACCTTCATGCCCACATTTGCATATTAATGAGAAAAGGAGTGATTTCCTTGAAAAAGCTGCGGTAACTCCTTCCTGGCGTTCCAGCAGCGTCATGTGCGAAGTGAAGACAAGTGTTGTGGAACAGAATAATCAGCTTATTAACTCGCAGTAATTAATGTCATCGTCTCTTCTGGATGTCCCTGTGAACAGAAACCTGCTGGACGGGCCGCAGCGGCGCTCTTGAAAATGGACGGGCGGATAAATAAATCGGCTTGATGAAAACATGCGGCAGGCGAGCGTTTTGTGTCTGCAGTGAGTCACTTCACTCTGCACACCTGTAAACATCATCAGGCTCAGCAAACCTATTTACCAACACTTTGTATTGACTTAAAAGCCACGTTAGGTAAATATGAGACGGCGCATTAAAGGGCTCATCGCTCGCCGGGGCACGGCGGCGGCGTTCGCCCAGTCCTCGCACGTCTCCTCTCCGTCCCATTAGCATTGTTGGGGATGATGATAATATAGCAGCTAACTTATGTAACCATAACACAGGCGGGCGAGTGGGTTTAACAGCCGCTAATGGCCTCTTCCATGGAAATCCGCTGGATGATGCTCAGAGTGTGTAAGTTAATGCACCGCAGGAGGAACAAAACACCGTCTGATACGCAGACACACTCAGCTGCTGAACGCCGCGCTCGCTTCCTGTTCAGGAAGGACTCCTCACGTCCCAGAGTTGGAACAACGTCGCAGATGTTTGACTTTCTGAGCACTCAAACATCAAACACTGGAAAATATGGCTCTGGGGTGTGCTTAAAATGACTATAGATCAGTTTTATTGAGTTCAGGAAAACTTGGTTCATATTTCAAAGGTCCTCTGCCACCTGGACAAAACATGGAGTCATTTTGACTTGCGGTGTTCACACCATGCAGTTTGGGGGCATTGACTGTTTATTTGAGGCAGGAATTGAGTTGTGAAGCATAAGTGAACAGTTTGAGGAGAGATACGAGCCCCTGCTGGACTGTAAGACTGTTTTCACTGTAGTTTCTGTCTGATATGTCTCAGTTATCTGGACTGACAAACTCAGACATTCACATATCAAGATGGTCGTTGACTCAGCAATCCAACCAGGGTTAAAAGCGACACTAAGGAACTTTTCAACCTTAATAAAATATTTTAATATCTGTTGTGATGATACATCGACTTACAACTAGTTGAATGACCCCTCTGTCACGACCTGGGGGCGTCAGTATTGCTTTCACTTGGACTGAGCAGCTGTGAGGAGGGTGGTAGGAACCCTGCACACTGAAAAACTCCACATGTGCAGACTGCTTTACGGCATGCGTCACATCTTGATATAACATTGTTCAGCCACCATTAGATTCATTACCTCGTCGCTATCCGTCCTTCACACAGCCACTGGAAACAAATGCAGGCGAGTTCAGTCCGACAGCACGCCACCGGGAGCAGCATTTTACCACGCCACGCGCTAGTCCTCATGGGAACTGTAGTATTCCTTCAGGCAAAACACTACCGCTTTTGTCCACTGGCGCCGCCACAATCAACGAAAACTGAAAGTTCCTTAGTGTCGCTTTAACAATAACATGAAATAAATCATGCTTCTTACGCAGTACGGTTTCTGATAGCTTTGTGGAGCCGTTACAGAGGAGCTGATGAGCCACATGTAAACCCTGTCGTTACATTACGAAAACAACCAGCAGCATCACCTAGTGGCCAACGTGAGAACTACGCTGTTTTCGGTGTTTCTACTGTTTCAGTCTCAACACATTGTTTCCAAATCGTCGTCATGTATTTAAGGCCCGACGAAACAGAGCTGCTGATCAGGATTAAAGCAGCGGCTCCCTGCAGGCTGATTATTGGTATTTCAATTGAAAGGGAATAGAAGCTGATGGGTCTTATAAGCAGGGAGCACATAAAGAAACCTCAGTCTGAGTGTCTCTGACTGTATGGCTGACAGAGAGAAGGGGAGGGAGAGTCCTCCAAACAGGCACATATCGCCGGCTGGAGTAAAAATAACACCTCTCCTCTCCTCACACCCTCTCCAGCTTCCACTGCTCTTTTCCTCCGGGCTTCATGGAGTCCAGTGGCCACGCCGCCGGGTTCATCACCAGTCAGTCCTCTGCACTGCGCTTCAGTACAAGGCTGTTCAAGCTTGGCGTTGTTCTAATAAAACCTTCACCTTTCAGTTTCAGCCTAAAGAAGCATCAAAATGAGGAACATGTGAAGATCAGTGGTGAGAGATTGACGCTATCATCTCGTCTCGTCCTTCACAAAGCCTTGAATACCTGGTAAACTGGCTCCGCCGGAGTTTCCAGGCTTTAATATATCATTTGTGTGTAATTTGCATTCCGCGCCTGTATGAATATTTTTTATGTTAAATATACAGCCGCAAGTGTTTTGCATTACCGGGCTGTCAAATTTGTCACACCCACGGTGTTTAAAGGCTTTTAGTCTGTCTGCCGTCTGCAGCGGAGGAAACTTAGCGAGCTTCAGAACTGTTGATGTGACGTTTTATTACATTAAAGTCAAGGTGCTGAATTTTAAAGTCAGAGATTTACTCACAGAGACGCGTAGCCACAGGTGACGGCGAGGAAAACAACACGAACGCCACAGTTTGAACAGATTAATTCTGCCAGACAGACTTTCTCCACCTGCTGATTGACTCTTCAGCCTGAAACGTCCCGGGAACAGTCTCCAAGAAGAGCAGAAACCAAACGCTCAAGTTTTCACAATCTGGAACCCTGATGACCAAAAGTACCATTTTCACCGTTTTACACCAAATAAAATGTCTGATAATTCATTGAAATTAAGAAATAAACCGTCTTTAATAAATTACCATACAAACAAAAATTTGGGTTGCATCCATCAGGTGTTAGGAGATACTTTTAGAGATTTCTGCATTTTATTCATGCATTTTCTTGCATTACCTTACTATGCACCTTGGCTAATTTAACAGTTTTTGGTCTTCATGATGTGTTTCATGATGCAGCAGTTTCAGCGGTACAGTCCTCCCTGTGGAGGCTGAGCAGGTGGAGCAGGACCAGAGGTGGAGCAGGACCAGAGGTGGAGCAGGACCAGGGGTGGAGCAGGACCAGAGGTGGAGCAGGACCAGAGGTGGAGCAGGACCAGAGGTGGAGCAGGTCCAGAGGTGGAGCAGGACCAGAGGTGGAGCAGGACCAGAGGTGGAGCAGGACCAGAGGTGGAGCAGGACCAGAGGTGGAGCAGGACCAGAGGTGGAGCAGGTCCAGAGGTGGAGCAGGACCAGAGGTGGAGCAGGACCCCGATGCAGAGGGACGATTCAGAGACAGGGAGAGCAAGAATGAAGACAGAATAAAGCTGGGATAGAGCTTGAACAATGCTGGAATGAACTCTGCTGGAATAAATTTAATAAAAGTAGATTCATATGAGAATAAAAAAATCTTAGATAAACCATGAACAAAGCTGGAATGAATCTTGAAGAAAATGTTCTTTTAGTTCTTGATGGGTCTGAGCGGGATGATGGGTCTCTTCTAGCAAGCTGCACTGATGTTTGAGTCTGAGAGGAATTAACACACTTTATCCTTTTATTGCATTTAATTCAGTGATTGGAGTTTCTCCTACATTTCATAAAACACTGGTAGGAGTTCAAGTTAATTAAAATAGACAGTGTAGTGTGAGTTAGTATATCTGAAAGCGTTTGCCTTCATCTGTTTTTAACACGTTAATGAATGGAAATGAGCTTCAGCAGAGGTCTGCTGTTACTGTGCGGACAGGCATTTCCTCAGCTGGCCCCACATGACTTTTATAGGCCAACTTTAGTCAAACTATTCTCTATGTTGGCAGATGTTTGCTTTACGACTGATTACTACTCAGCCGCCGCTGCTGCCATGAAAGCTGCCTGGTTTACTGTCAAACTAGCCTCAAAGCCACAGTTTGGAAAAACATGCAGAACACGACAGCTGGAGACGTTTTCTCAACATTTTGCACCAGAAGGTTTCATTAAAATTGGCTTTATGTTGAGATTGGAGTCATTCTCTGTTTGCGGAGCCACAACAAAGACAAATGAAATTAAAAGGTTATTATCGCACTATTTTACCTGCTCATGCAGTTCATCATGCTTTACGCAGGATCTCAGTATTAGAATTCTTAGTGAAATCGAGTCCAAAGACACACAACCTCCCACGGACGCTCATGTCTGTTCAGACACACACATTTAATGTTGATGCATCAGAAAACTCATCAAACACACGACGAGCTGCAGCAGCCGATCCGTCTGGCCGCTCTCGCTCCAATCCAGACAAAAGCTGAGCTCCACCGCCGAGGAGGCAGCGAGCACACACCCGACAGACAGGAACTCTCTTCTCACACACACACACACACACACACACACACACACACACACACACACGTTCTCGGTTGTATGCACTTCCTGATACCAGCGGAGTTTACGTCTTCAGGAAACACTTGTCACTCTTGAGCGAGCTCCACTTAGCTCACCACTAAAATAGGTTAATGACACGATTTGTCAGACGGTAGGAAGTGTTTCCCGAGCCGTGCGCCTGCTCCACATGGCGGCATGTAAACGGGAGCTGGGAGAAAATGGCTGCGGCGAGCTGAGCCTTGACTGCAGGGCTTCTTTGTGCATCTGTCAATCACGCAGCCTGTCGATATGAGCGCCGGCGCCCATTAGCCTCGCCTTATGGTGCCAGAGGCTGCGGGAATCTGCTGTATGGACGCTCACCAGTGTCGATAAGCATTTAATCTGCCCACCTACTCTCAGCTTAGCTTTAAATTATATACACTGGTTTTCTGTACTTAACTAGAATGAGGTTCTCCCGCTCACATGCAACTTCATCATTCAACAATCCAAGTAGGTTTAAGAATATGTTTATATCTATGAGGCAAAAATCATACGTTTATTAAAAATATTCATTTTAACATGCAGTATGTGTTCTGTTAGCATTCTAGCATCATTAGCCATTCAGTTCGACTATAACAACGTGGACTTGGAGTCAAGCCACTCTGAAGGCCGCCATGTTTGATGTTGTCCATCTACTGTTCAGCATGGCGGCGCTGCACGTTAGCAGTAGCATTAGCAGCACACCTGAAGTCTACTAAGGACAAACCCAGGGCCGGCACTAGGCATAGGCGAACTAGGTGGCCGCCTAGGGCGCCATGTAAGAGGGGGGGGGGGCGCGGCCGTAAAAGGGGCGACCTGACGCTCCGTGTGAGCACCGCTCTGCGCCGCCGCTCTGACGGCCCGTGTGAGCAGCGCACTGCTCAGCATCGTTCGGCATCGCTCGTCGCCACCCGCCCGCTCGACAACTCTCGGTGACTCCCACGGGGCACTTGTGTCGGGCTCGCCCAGGGCGCCTGAGAAGCCCGGGCCGGCCCTGGACAAGCCCCAGTGTTTTCAAGAAGTTCCACCTTGGCAGCCAATAGAGATAAATAGATTATAAACAGATTATTAATACATGAAGGAGCAAAAGACATGAGAATAATTTCTCGACTGAGCATTAGGAATCTGAATGGAGATGGAAATGAAGAGTTAAAGGTGCTGTAGGCAGGATTCTGCATCTCCGCCATCTTGCTTAGGTAACCCTAAGCAAGATGGCGATTTGACTCATCTAAGAGGGCAATTTGAAACTCAGCACAGCCAATCCTGTCCTGTTTTCTCGGACATTATGCCCTTACGCAAGTTAAGCTCCTCCCACAAGAACGTGCGACGAACGCCCCTCGACCAATCACTGTTAGAGCCTCATGGGTTCTTCTGATTGGTCAAAGATACCTGGAGCTGTCGAGATTCCTTTTCAGCTCAGAACAGAGACAGATGGAAACGCTGTGCCCTCGCGGTAGTGCAATTATGCTACACTCCTAAAGGATTATCAATGGATACTCTAACATTTAATCCAAAGAAAACACAGAAAAATTAGCAATAACTAGCAAAATCCTGCCTACAGCACCTTTAACACATCATGCTTTCAGTTTTCTGGACATTTTTGGTTCGTATCATGTTAATTCTTCCACCAGAGTCAGATCTTCTCTCTAACAGCTTCAGCTTCTTTGAAGCTCTCACAGATAAACAGTTCATATCAACCTTCAGGCAGATTTCGCCTCTTTACCTGCTCATGATTTTGGCTGTTTATGGAAAAAAAAAAAGTTTTCTCTTGGAAAACTTTGGCTTCGACATTTTAATGTTTCGGATTAAATAATCATTGGTTACATTTCTTGATTAACTTCAGTCATGTCAGACTGAATAAAAATAGCCAGGATTTTATCCCTTTAAATAATTGTGGGAGAATGTAAAATAAACTTTGACTTTCTAAAGCGTGTTATTCTGAGAAGGGTCACTGGAGCCAATCACCTGAGGCCTGTACTACAGAGCTAACTTCAGGGTTAACCCTGGATCTTCATTCTACATGCTTTGATAAGAATAAAGCATTAATAAATATTTTGGGAAATAACTGACATGTTTTATTTAAACGTATTCTTGATTTTGAAAAATCAGCATCATGTAATCAAACTGTCATTGAAAGTGTTGAAGTGCTGTTAATGGTTAAATATTTGGTCATTTTGATCAAATTAAACAGTTTGTGGCCGAAAACAATTGTGTACATTTGTATTATATGTTTGAAAAATGTGTTGAGATGTAGACGTTCATGGAAGCTCAGCTGAAGTCGAGCGATCATAAAAATGTGCTTGTTTCCCCTGAATTGTCTGCTTATAGAAATCTTTTAATGAGAACAGATGATGAGAAACATGAACTCATTAAGACGGAGCTCCATGGGGAACGGCGGTTTATAGAAGATCTGATGTAGGGACATATGTTAGTGAGCGAGCTGAAGGCTGCCTGTTAAACAGTCGGTGTCAATGAGGCTAATTCACAGTCTATTGTGACAGCCTGTGGTAGATTGATAATCAATAGCTCATCTCAAAGGCATCGCTCAGCCACCTCAGCAGCAGCTGTGGATTTGCATGGGTCCATATGTGCTGCATCCGTGTGGCGAGCGAGCGAGAAACTGGAGATCCAGCATGTCGCTACAGTGGAGAGAGAAACAATTATCTGTGAATAATTCTTTGCTTTAAGGAGTAAATGGAGGATGGTACTCTGTGGTAGCACTGCTTCAAAAAGTTGTCTTTTCCCCCCTTTCCATGGAGTTTGCATGTTCTCCCAGTGCCTGTGTTGTTCTTTTTGCAGTAGCAGAACATGCATTTCTGGATAGACGCTTTCTGTCCGTCTTCTTTCCTAGTTTAGTCCCTTTGGGGTCTCAGTGCCAGCATAGACCACTAGTCCAGTCATCTCTGTCCCCCTCAGCTTACTCCAGCTCTTCTGAAGGGACCCCAAATCACTCCTGGACCAAACCAGAGATCTAATCCTTCCAGAGAGTCCTGGACTGACCCCAAAACGTCTAACGGGAGTCCATCAACAGGAATCCTGGTAAGATGAATCCACTCAAGGAAAGTGAGCTAAGATGCTCAGTCCTTTGAAACATGAGATTCTTTTCCTTTTGTCAAAGACTAACCAAATTTCAAAAATGTAAAACATACTTTACATGAGAAATATATCAGTTTGACTTTCATAATGATCAATCTTTACCATTTATCAAGGTCTCAATTCCAGTTAAAACCAGCTTCCAGTGAGGGCTGTTTATTTCCCTCTAATTTCTCGTTGGGTACATTGTGCCTCTTCAGCTGTAGGAAGACTGCTGTGCAAGCCTTCTTCCGCAAACACACACCTCTGGTCACCCTCCTTCACGGTTCGGAGAGTATCCATTCAGTCGCACTCGCCCTCTGCCGTCTCAGCGCTCATGCGCGGTCACATTTGCATATCCCACCCCAGCATTTAGAGGCGTCCTGCTGAAACATGTGGCACTCATTTACAGCTGGTTAAAAATGTTCAGAAAATAGCTATACGCACAGTATTACGGCAGCGTGAGGAAGAAACCCAGGCAGCATTAAGAAGTGCTTCCAGTGCCCAGTAATGATTAGTCCAAATGATGTCCAGAGGAAAGCGGAGATCATTGACTGTGCCAATAAAAACACCGTGGACTGGATGACATTGAAGCTCCTGTTAATGGTTGGAGCAGGTAATGTAAAGCATCATTAGATTCCAGTTTTATGACCATGTATAATCATTTTATTGAGGTTTACCTGAGTGAATCATCAATGGACGGTAACGCTGGATAATTGAGCCTGGCAGATCATCAAACAGTACGAACAGAGGAGGAAAAGACTCCTGGACCATCTTTCCCCCTTTTAATGAGGGAACTGTTCATTTGAGAGTGTGTGTCAGTGCGCTGGATGTAGGAGGTAGAACCTGCCGCCCACCGACGATGAGACACCTGTAGCTCGCTGCGTCAGTCACCAGGACACACTCACTTCCAGCCGTCCATCTTCACTCCTGCTTAGTCCACATGGAGTCATGGTGGCACAACGGAGACGTCTTCGTCTCAAGGTTTTCTGGGAAAACGCCAATCTTCCCCCAGACCAATCCAGAGACCCCTGAATGGAGACGACCAGAGCCTTCTGGTCGTTCAGATGAGCCATGAACCATGAGAGTGTGGTTCTGTAGAAAGTGTAATCCTCTGAGTCTGGCTCTGCAGGTTTCTTCCTGGTTAAAGGGAGCGTTTCCTCTGCTCGTGTGGAATTGTTGGTTTTTCTGTTAAAGGTAGAATGGACGATTTTCTTGAAAAAGTCGAAGCCAAACGTCTGTTACTCGCTTTTTGAAAACGCGCATGCGCCGGACCATCCTACCTGCTCTGCTGCTCCTACGAGCGCGCTTGACGGCGTGATGCAAGCATTTCTTCAGCGTGATTGACATGTCAGAGGACCAATAGTTGACACTCGCATCACGTCATTCACTGGCTAAAACATCGTCCATTATACCTTTAAGGTGCCTTGAAATGACTTTGTTGCATTTGGCACGACAGAAATGAAGCTGAATTGAATGTTCACTATGGGCTACAGCCTACAACCTGGACGGATCACAGACTCTCACATTCAGTTTAGAGTCACTACTTTTGGGCTAAACAGCCTGGTCCGGACTTCAACCTGAAACAGTTCCGCTATGAAGCAGAGGTGAGAACTGCTGCATCTCCTACTGATTTCAAGAATCAGACATCACAGGCAATGCGCAGCTGGTGCTGTCGTTCAATTTCAAGGTAGTGGGATTAATCCCCCATCTGCACCTGTTCTAATGCTGAAGTGTCTTTGAGCAACACACTGAAGCCCAATATTCTCCCAAAGGATGGATTGAGCACCGTGTATGACAGTGGTTTGGAGTTAGCATCCCTAATGGCCGGTACACACTACAGGATGATTGGGCCAAATTTTGACCCTATCGAAGCCTGATCGAAGCCGAGAAAGGTCCGACTGTTGGAACATGCAAATGAGTTTGGGTCCGATCTTCCTGAGGTGTTTGGTGTTCAGAGAGATTTTCCCGGTCGGAGCCGCTTGGGAGGCATCGGAAGGGCAGATCGTAGATCGTTTAATATTTCCAATCACAAATCCTGTTGTTTATGATGCCCTGCGAGAGGCGCCGATCAGCTCAGAGCCGACCTGACCACACCCTCCGAATAAACCTCCCCGATTGGCTGAACAGCTCCAACTCTTCAAGGTGTTGATTTACAAAAATCTCCTCCAGCCGTCAGTACTGGAGACATGAGTATACAGTATGTCTGTGAAACAAACTCTCTATATGACAGTGAAACAGAAAAGCCAGAGTTCCTAAACTCAGCAGTGCAGAAGGTTAGCGGTTAATCCTCAATAACTGTGTCGCTCCTGGATAACTGGTATTTCCTCCATTCAGACCCAAACCCTGGTCTGATTCATTCATCTGCATCTCCGCCACTCCTGCAATAACTGTCAGATATCCCAATGTTTTAATTCATCTCCATTATTAACCATCACGGAAGAATTGAAAAAAAGAAAAACATTAATAAATTGAATTATTATCAAATGTGGAGGGTAAATTATAAGAAAATTAAGTCAAACTATGTTCCCCTGTTCTGTACAGATGTGTCCGTCCTGTAATGAACCAGTACCCAGTCCAGTCCAGCTCTCATAGGCTCCGTCCTCCATGACCCTCCTTCAACATATTGAATAAATCGATGGGTTCGACACTTATTTAATTGTCTTTGAGCTGTTTTCAGTTGCACTAGCAGAGTTTGGGATTGGCGTTGTTGAAAACAGAAGACTGACATGGATGAACGTGTCTTGCTCAAGGACATCTGTCATGTGGGGGATTCTACCCACTGGGCCATGTGCCTCCCAAACGTTTGGCCTCAGTTTACCTCTGAGCACTGGCAAACTTTCTGATCTCAGATCTAAAATACTGAAGTGAAGCCAAACGCTGGTGGACACATGTGTTACAAAATGTCACCATCTTTAACAGCACTGAGCGTTTTCCCCCAAAAAGGGAGCGCTGGGAATAAAAACTGATCTGGTCTACATCCGACAAACTGTCTCAGCGTGGTTTTTCTTGCATGTGTGTGACTGTAGTTTAACAAGCTCAGAGCAGGCAGATAATCGTCAGACTTACTCGGAGACTTGATATTGCTGACACATCCATGACTGGCGGGTTCTTCCAGCAGAAATGAGACATGTTTAGGGATGAATCAGGATTTCCTGCGTTTCCTTTCATTTGCGGCGCCATGCCATCAGCTACTGTCTGTGGATTTGTTCCTGTTCACTGCAGCTCCGCTTCTGTTAACTCAAAGATTCATTTCGGTTTAAAAACACATGACATTGACTCTCATGGACGCTACGGCGGCGTCTAGACAGCCAGATCAGGGAACCTTTCCTAACCCGCACTGGGAGCGGCGTCTCCTGAGCCAAATGAGGTGAAAGTGGCTGAATGGACGGAGATTTGGGGAGCGGACAGGTCTCAGTGAGACGGAGAGCCGCTCTGAAATCTCACCTCCGTCCTCATCGCCGTGTTTCACCTCGCCGGCTCAGTTTCCGGCGTCACACACTCATGACCGCTGCCTTTGTTCCTGTGCTTCACACACTGAACTCTCAGACAGAGAGCTGCCACTGGTTCAGTCCTACCCCATCCCTCATCCTCCCCGTTTTTCATCCCCATCCTACCTCTGCTCCTTCCACTCCTAACTTTCCTTGCTTCCTTCCTTCCTCCCTTCCTTCCTTCCTTGCTCGCCTCCTTCTCCTCAGAGAGAGGATGTAGTGAGGCGAGACCTCCCGTTGTCGGTGGGAAAGCGGGAGAGACCATCGGCTCGGCAGACGGAGGGATGCTGGGAAGGTATAGATGGGAGCGCGGCGGTATAGGCCTGCTCGGCTCCCCCCTCCCCCCCTCAGCCTCCCCGCTTCCCATTGATGCTCCCCCCTTCCGTTCCTCCCCCCTGTTTCTGGTGCCAGGGTGGTATGACCTGTCGGATTACAAAACAGCCCTCCCATGTGTCTGCCTGTTCTCTGTGCCAGGCGAGAGCGAGGAGCCGATCGCCAGCTCCTGGAGCGCCGGCGAGGAGGGAGGAGAGCGAGGAAGTGAATGACAAGACAGGGAAACTGCAGACCGGGGGTGGGGGGGCGGGTGAGGGGGGGGGGGGTCGGAGCAGAGGATGGAGGGAGGAGAGCAGGGAGGAAGAGGGAGTGAGAGGAGGGAGTGTGGAGTGGTAGCGCTGTAGATGAAAGCTTTCGGAGGAGTGGGACGCTGTCAGAGCATGTTCAGCCCTCAGGGGGAGCCGGAGGTAAGTCACACACACTACTCCTCTGCACACACACACGCATGTACCCACAATCCACTGCTACACACACACACACACACTCTCATTCATGCATTCACACAGCACGGCATCCCGAGTCGCTCCGGTTGACTTTATTCAGTGCAGAAAGTGGCGTTGATTGGTTCCAGTGTGGAAAAGTGCCGGCAGCCCGTCACTCTGCGCCCCTTGCTCTCCGTTTGGCGGTGACAGCACGGGTCGCCCAGACCGGCCGTTTTTAACAAGGCGGCGGCGGCAGCGGCGAGGAGAGCGGAGTCACGGGAGGATAACCGCCGGGAGCCGACCGGAGCCTCCTCCGGCTGCTCGCAGCCAGTTTCATACGATGTCTGACAGGCTGTCAGGGAGTCATTATGCAACCCCCAGACACAAAGAGACGCTTTAGGAGAAGCTGTGTGAACGCAACGAGTGTGTGTGTGTGTGTGTGTGTGTGTGTGTGTGTGTGTGTGTGTGTGTGTGTGTGTGCCAACTTCTGCTGCCCTTAAGTGAACACACACACACACACACACACACACACTCCTGCTCCGGCACAATCGTCCCCTCTCTCTCTCTTTTTTTGCCAACGTTTCATAATGAAAATCGTCCGCCGGCGAGCATTTGAGGAATTTTCTCTCAGGAAGTCCGAAGAGTCTCGAGGTTGAATTTCTCCCGTTCCAAACCCTGAACCAGAACAAGGCAGTCCTCACAAACTCAGCCCGGCGTCTGTGAACCACAGATTCATCCTGATTGTGCTTTTCTGCCTGCGACACGGGAAAACCACTGTTTTCGTGGTAAGGTCAAAAGATCGGTCACATTTTAGGAGCGGAAGGCTTCGGAAAAGGTCGATTTGAGAAAACCGCATGTAGTTCCTGAAGAGAATTTTAGAAATAAATTAATAAGAATATTTTTAAAAATACTATAATTTCAGTTGGTTTCTTTATCATCCAGTCGACTGTTGGATGAAAATAAGCTGAATTCACTAAATACATGTGTATGTATAGGAAAGACAAGACATTAAATGATCACAAAGAATTTTTCAGCGAGAATCATTCAACGATTTTTCATTTAGTTTCAGTTTTAATAGCTTTACTGGTTAAATCTATTTGGCTTCATTTCTCAGACACAACAATTTCACTTAAAATCCATAAGTTTAATCTCTTTAGTGTGATCAGCATTTAAAAAAGAGAGTCGTTTGGGTTAGAATCCACTCAGTAACTATCGGAAGCAGCCAGCGTTAATCTTGAAAATGCAAAATTTCAATTGATTTCAAATTAATCTGTTTTTTTTTTCTTTAAAAAAGGGTGCAAGCAAAATTTAAGGAAAAGATCCAGATTTAAACCATTTTTTGATTCCGATTATCTATAATTCAGGAAACATGTACGTTTGGCTTTAGTTTGGGTTAAAATAGGCGTTAAATGCTTTCTTTAAATACAAACACTGAGGCGTTTAATTAAAGTCATCGAACAACGACTGGCTCAAAATGATGCCTTTATAGAGCTGAACCTTTTCAGCTGAGCTCCCAGACCCAGCCCCAGGCTAGCCTAGCCTAGCTTAGCCCAGCCTAGCATTAGCCTCGAGGCGGCTGGAGGCCCGGGGTGGAGCGCTGCTGGAGGAGGCTCTCCGGGGTTCGTGGTCCTCCTGAGGCTCCGTCCTCCTGCTGCTGCTGAGGACAAAGACTCTGAGCTGTGAAGACGAGGCAGGAGCGAGGCGGGGTTGGGTGGATGCCGGGCTTCAAAACGGCTCCTCTTTCAGCAAAATGCATCGATAACACAGCCGGCCTCAAAGTGAGGAGGGATGAGAACCAGCAGACTCAGAACATACGGACCTCCAGTTTTTCTGGTCCCGGGGAGGCTTCAGGTCTGAGTCTTCGCTGCTCTGTCGACCAGCAGGACTGCTGGAGCTTTGATTTAGTGGCTTCATGTAGTTTGGAGCTTTTTCAGTTTTCCCATCTGATGATTTGATTTTAATGAAAATGAGCCGTGCTGGGACAAGGCGTCCCCCTGACCCCCCCTCGATCCCCCCTGATCCCCCCGCTTATGAAGCATCTGCAGAAACTCAGCTTTTAAGCCATCTAGTAACCAAATCACGCCATGGGGCATGGCCTCAGATGAGGGTGGACCTGTTCCTGGAGTCGTTCATCTTGATCCAGATCCAGAACCAGATCCTGTTTTAGTGCCCTCCCCCGCCAAAAAAAAAAAAAAAAAAAAACGACTGCAGCCACGTTTCTGCAGATACTGTCTTTGTTTGAATGGAATGGCGTCAAGACAGCAGCAGGCCGTTAACGGACCGGTGGACCCGGGACGGGGCCGGGACACACCGTCCAACACACACACACACACACACACACACCAAAACACTGATATCTCTTTACTTTGCAAGATCTGCTTTTCTCGCCATGAAGCCTCTCACATGCTGGCGAGCCAACTGGACCCACACACACAACGTAACACACAACGTAACACACTGCAGCCCGACCACACACACCACAAACCCCCCCCCAGTCCATCTTCACCTGCTCCTGTAGACTCATGTTAAACTCAGAGTGTGTGTGCCGCCGTTCTCTGCTGGATTCCAGAGCTGCTTCAGGAACTGATCCTCCGTCTCTCTCATGATTGGGTTTGTTTGATTCGATCACCTGCGATCGGATCTGCTTAATGTTGGCGCTGCCACCCCCCCCTCCCCCTCCCACCGGGTCCGGGCGCCGGCTGTGGTTTCCATCTCTGCAGAGAACCACAACACGCCCTGCTACTCCTGTTTCAGAGCAGTGTGTGTGTGTTGGTGTGTGTGTGTGTGTGTGTGTGTGTGTGTGTGTGTGTGTGTGTGTGTGTGTGTGTGTGTGTGTGTGTGTGTGTGTGTGTGTGTCTGGGTGTGGCCAGCTCAGCTCAGAAATCTCCTCACCTTAATGCAGATGTGGTGTTGGAGGATCCAGATGTTTCTCTGTTGTGTGTGTGTGTGTGTGTGTGTGTGTGTTTGAATAAATGCTGCGGTCGTCATAATTAATCGGTAAAATGTAAAAACCTCTGATGAGAGAACAGACGTGCGCTGATGAGGGATGAGCAGGTCTCGCTGAGTCTGAAGGAACTTCAGGAGCTTTTCTTCATAAAGACGCCATCGAGGGCATCGAATAGGAGACACTGCTTTTTTTTAAATTAAGAAAACGGAATAAGTGCAGTCTAACTGATGAATTATCACTTTACAAGCAGCAGTCATGATGTTTTCACAGGATTAATTCAAGGAATTATTTATTTTAATCAGTTTTCTGACTCTTCAGACGTCCTGATGAACATTTTCATTCTTCCTTCGCTCCGGCGTCCTGAAGCTTCGCTCAGATGTCAGAGTTCATGTTTTAATTTTTATCATGAAAACGGCCATGACTTAAAACTGAATTTCTTCCTGAATCATTGATGGATAAATGTCTCTATTGAGTGTTTTCTCCCTCAGCTGCTGTTAAAGGTCATCTCAAAACTTTCGTTTTAAAAAAAAATCAATAGATAAAAAACTGTAATCAATGGCATTGTGAATGATGTGATGCACTTTTGGAAAGTGTGAAGAAAAACTTGCATTTCATAGATTCCAACTGAACTTGTATTGAGTCCAGTTGTCCCGACAGACGTGTTCCTGTTATTTTCCAGAATACTGATGTTTATTAATTCGTCTCTCAGTCAGAAAGGTTAAAGAAAGAAGAAAAACTGAAGGAGAAGTGTTTTTAAATAGCACATTCCTGTTTAAATGCTGCACGCGTCTGGATTTTAACCCTTTACGAACCATTTTGACGAACAGTGCTGATATTTCAGTGAGATTGTTTTAAAGAACAATTAAAATAAGATGAATCTGGATTACTGCAGGGTTTCATGAAATCACAAGTTTTTGTGCGGATAATGGTGTGAAAACTGTAAAAATAAGACATTTCATGATCATAATTCTTAACAATTAAAACTAATTAACAGACAAAATGATCATGTGACTAAAAATATTCGTCCCTTTTTTGAAATATTGTCAACATCAAAATATTGTGCCGTAAAAGGCAATTTCAAGACTTTTCTTTCTAACAAAAAAAAAAAAAAAAAAGGAGAGAATTATGAAGAAAATCTTCCAGTCGTCACAGTCAGGATGGATTTCTGTAAAATGAGCCGTCTGATCGTCGCGGCCGGCTCTGCTTCAAACACTGAAACGAGTTCTACAATAAGATATGACTTACATTATATAGACTTTAGATAGACTGAGAAAACAAAAGAAATGATATCTGCAAGTTTAAATATACTGAATGAAGGGTTAAAAAAATGTGAGAAAAGTCAAACATAAGGCCCGTGGACCAAAACCGGCCTCAATAGTCTCCATTTCTTCCACATCACCAAACAAATGGTAAAGATTTCAAATAGGAGTTTTTCATGAAACACATTAGTGAAGAGAAGTGGAAACAGCACGATGCTGAGAGCCACGCTAGCTTTAGCTCGCGTTAGCCTCGGGAGGCTCCGATAAGTCTGGCTCCTGGAGTCGTGGTTCCGACTCGGCGTCACAGTGACAATGTTCCTGGTTCGAGTCCGGGCTGTGGGTCTGTGTAGAGTTTGCATGTTCTCCCTGCATGTGTCAAACTGCTGGTCGATGTGTGTGTGTGTGTGTGTGTGTGTGTGTGTGTGTGTGTGTGTGTGTGCCTGCGTGTGTGTGTGTGTTCATCAGTGGATGTTTCCTCCTGATTTTACGACACATTGACCGCAGTAGAAACTGTCTAGACAGAGTTAATTGACCCGATTCCAGAAAACCTTTCATGAAGTGATGAGAAAAACATAAACCTTAAAATATTTCACATTTTTCGACTCATTCTCATAAAACTGAACTTCAGTCAGACTGGTTGATCACTGCTGTGGCTCAAATAATGATCAGTCATGATCAATAATGAACAATAATGATCAATAATGATCAATCGGTCCAGCTTTGAGTCTGAACAGAAGATTTTCACTAAGCTGTGAATCTGTTTCTACTCAGGATCAATAAACCAGGAATCACGAAGAGACTCAGTAGAAACATCGTTTAAACGGATGAATGAAACCTTTTGGGTGAGTCAGTTAAAATCTGAGGTTTGATTCAGCAGATAGACGACATTCTGTCTGTGTTACTGTTAACCGTCAGTCAGTGGCCGTTTTTTAATGCTTCATTTGTTCATTTTACTTTTATTAAATTAATTATTAAATTAATAACAACTACAATTAAAAACAATCAATTTTGATTTTTTTCCATGTGAAACCTCTTTTACCCACAAATTTGCAACTTTTTTCAGCAAACCAACATTTTCACTTCTTTTGAATTTTGACTTTTTCTATTTGGAATTGTAATCCATTACTTTTTAATTTTTTTTTAATTCATACTTCGTAAAATTCAGAACCGTTAACAAACAATTGCAGAATTCATTCATTTAAAAAAAAACTTTTCAACTTTTGAAATGTCAGCCTCTTTAATCTTTCATCTAAGTTCATTTTGAATGTGTTTTAAATTATTTAAATTATTATCTAAAATATTTTAAATTCAGATTTTAAAAAGTCTGATATTTTGATCCAGACTTTCTGAAGTTTTTTACTTTCACTTT